>NC_053156.1:141613353-141778353 GCF_016835505.1 Polypterus senegalus
CAATGAATGATTTCCAGATGACATATGCAAGACTCAATTTATGCTGTACAGGTCCACAATCTGTTATCAACAAGTTAGGATCAAAAAAGCTTTTTTTTTTTTTTCTTCTTTCTTTCTCCAGGCTTCATATTGACATGCATCAATGGATTAGTAAATGTTTCCAATGATTATTTTTGTCGTTAGTTTTTAAAATGACTGGCTACAGCATGCTGTAAAGTTTTCAGTGTCTTAAAATATGCTTATAAATAGTTAGAATCAAAATCATAATACTGGTAGTTCCGACAAATCTTGTAATTTATGGAAAATGAAAAGCTTACTTTGAATAAAACAGAAAATCCATCAAAACGTTCACTGGAATTATTTCCTGCTATATTTGTGATTATTCTTCAAAAAATTACGAAAATAAAAAAATCGGTTTAGAGTTATCACTGTGACTATTTTTTCTAAGACTGTTTCTGGTGGGATTAGAATGCAGGAAGCAATCATCGTGGATCAGATGCATACGCATGAATATGAAATCAGATACAGTACATCAGATAGGTTAAAGAGTGCTTTGTTTGTGTGCACAGCAAAAACACAAATGTTAAATTGTCTACTAAACCTTAGATATGAAAACAACAGTACCTTATACAATCTACTTGTTAATTGAACACTAAAAGTGTGAATTTAACACTGGCTATCCATATAACCATAAAATGAAAAGCATTTTATTTTTCAGTCACGTTAATAATAAATAATCTCTAATACCAGCTGCATAAGGACAGCTTCATAGCTACTCTGCTGCATCTGGTAAACGGTAAACAAGTGCAGAGTAATTTGTTTGTCCTCAGCAGGATCAGGCTGAGCCACTGATTTTCTTCTAATCTAAAGATAGGAGCTAAGGTAGAACGATTGCCCCTGTTGCGGCTCCTATCTCATGTGCTTGAGTGCTGAAGTAACAGCACCTATTTTGAACAAAGTCTTAAAACTGTACCTGCCTTCTCTATACAGTAATAAAGCACCTGCATTTTCCTTGGAAACCTGGACTCACCTTCCTGTCTCTCATGCGACTCTGTGACCCAAGCTTGACAATACCTGTATATAAAAAAAAAACCAAAACGGCGTTGCTTAAACTGCAGAAAATGTTTTATTTGAAAATAAGATGTTAAATTTAGTTTTTTTAATAGAAATACAGCTATGAATATAGAATTACAAAAGTGTATTAAAGCCACAGTGAAAAAAATAGGGACACAGTGAACAAAAAAAGGTAGATTTCGACATTCGAGTCGAAATTTCGACTCTAATAGTTTGTCATGATTAAAGACAAAAATGTAATCTCAAAATTTCAGCTTTAATATCTGTAGTTAATTTTGTCAATAAAGTAGAATGTTGTAAAATTGACCTTAAAGGTGATATTTAATTTACTAGCGTTTCTTAAACCTCATTGTAACTAAAGTAGCATGTTAAATGCTTTGTATTCTAAATGTTCCATGACCCTGTTGTTAATTGCTACATGCTTCTTAAATGGACTTCCCTTTGCTCTTAGAGGAGCCACTGGCAGCGTTCGTCACAGAATACATTAACTTAATGATATTACAGCTCTAGATTTATAATTTATATATATCATTTTAATGATGAAATCCATTAAAGTATATATTTATTACATTTTACAGATAAGTCGTTAACTTCATTTAAATAATATATACTTTTAATAATTAAACATGTTGGGGGACAGTGGTGTGGTGGTAGCACTGCTGCCTCACAGTAAGGGGGTCACTTCCTGGATGTTCCCTGCCCTCTCGTTAGTATGTTTTCCTGGTGGGTTTTCTTCCAAAGGCATGCAGGTTAGGGGATTTGGTGATGGGAAGTTGTGTATGTGTGTGCTTGTATTTGCCTTGTGATGAGCTGGTGCCCCATCCAGGGATTGGTCCTTCATCATGCCCGAAATTTCTGTTTTGACTTTAATCTTGAAATAGACCTTTTTTTCTTCTTCTCTGTGGCCCTAATATGCTTTCATGCATAATGAAAATGGAATGGTAGGTTTAAAACTTTTTTCAACGTAAAGTGACGCCATTTCTCACTTTTTTTGTATATAGCATATGTGTGTGTGTGTATATGTGTATATATATATATATATATATATATATATATATATATATATATATATATATATATATATATATACAGTCATGTGAAAACATTAGGACACCCTTTGAAAGCATGTGGTTTTTGTAACATTTTTAATAAATGGTTATTTCATCTCCGTTTCAACAATACAGAGAGATTAAAGTAATCCAACTAAACAAAGAAAACTGAAGAAAAGTCTTTTCAAGATCTTCTGTAAATGTCATTCTACAAAAATGCCTATTCTAACTGAGGAAAAGATAGGACACCCTTGCCCCTAATAGCGAGTGTTACCTCCTTTGGCTGAAATAACTGCAGTGAGACGGTTCTTGTAGCCATCTACCAGTCTTCGACATCGGTCTGAGGAAATTTTACCCCACTCCTCAATGCAGAACTTTTTCAGCTGTGAGATGTTTGAGGGTTTCTTGCACGCATACAGCCCTTTTCAAGTCACCCCACAGCATCTCAATGGGATTCAAATCTGGACTTTGACTTGGCCATTCCAGGACTCTCCATTTCTTCTTTTCAGCCAATCTTTGGTTGATTTACTAGTATGTTTTGGGTCATTGTCATGTTGCATGGTCCAGTTCCGCTTCAGCTTTAATTTTCTAACTGATGGTCTCACATGTTCTTCAAGCACCTTCTGATACACAGTAGAATTCATCGTGGATTCTATGATGGTGAGCTGACCAGGTCCTGCTGCAGCAAAGCAGCCCCAAACCATGACACTTCCACCTCCATGCTTCACAGTTGGTATGAGGTTCTTTTCTTGGAATGCTGTGTTTGGTTTACGCCAAACATGTCCTCTGCTGTTGTGTCCAAATAATTCAATTTTGGACTCATCTGTCCAAAGAACATTATTCCAGAAGTCCTGGTCTTTGTCAACTTTATCTCTGGCAAATGTCAGTCTGGCCTCGATGTTTCTCTTGGAAAGCAAAGGTTTCCTCCTTGCACACCTCCCATGCAAGTTAAACTTGTACAGTCTCTTTCTGATTGTAGAGGCATGTACTTCTACATCAACAGTAGCCAGAGCCTGCTGTAGTTCTCGAGATGACACTTTAGGGGTTTTGGAGACCTCTTTTAGCATCTTGCGGTCTGCTCTTGGGGTGAACTTGCTGGGGCGACCAGTCCTGGGCATGTTGGCAGTTGTTTTGAAAGCCCTCCACTTGTAGACTATCTTCCGGACAGTGGAATGGCTGATTTCAAAATCTTTTGAGATCTTTTAAATCCCTTCCCAGACTCATAGGCTGCTACAATCTTTTCTGAAGTCCTCTGACAGCTCTTTTGTTCTCACCATGGTGCTCACTCTCACTTCAACAGTCAGGAGCACACCAAACTAAATGTCTGAGGTTTAAATAGGGCAAGCCTCATTCAACATGCAGAGTAACGATCTACTAATTATGTGCACCTGGTGTGATATACCTGTGTGAGATCTGAGCCAATTTAAGAGGGAATACATGTGAGGGTGTCCTATCTTTTCCTCAGTTAGAATAGGCATTTTGTAGAATGACATTTACAGAAGATCTTGAAAAGACTTTTCTTCAGTTTTCTTTGTTTAGTTGGATTACTTTAATCTCTCTGTATTGTTGAAACGGAGATGAAATAACCATTTATTAAAAATGTTACAAAAACCACATGCTTTCAAAGGGTGTCCTAATGTTTTCACATGACTGTATATATATATATATATATATATATATATATATATATATATATATATATATATATATATATATATATATATATATATATATATATATATATATATATATATATATATATATATATATATATATATATATATATATATATATATACTGTATATATACTGTATATATATATATATATATATATATATATATACATATATACAGTGCATCCGGGAAGTATTCACAGCACATCACTTTTTCCACATTTTGTTATGTTACAGCCTTATTCCAAAATGGTTTAAATTCTTTTTTTCCTCAGAATTCTACACACAGCACCCTGTAATGACAACGTGAAAAAAGTTGACTTGAGATTTTTGCAAATTTATTAAAAATAAAAGAATTGAGAAAGCACATGTACATAAGTATTCACAGCCTTTGCCATGAAGCTCAAAATTGAGCTGAGGTGCATCCTGTTTCCCCTGAGCATCCTTGAGATGTTTCTGCAGCTTAATTGGAGTCCACCTGTGGTAAATTCAGTTGATTGGACATGAATTGGAAAGGCACAAATCTGGGGAAAGTTACAGAAAAATTTCTGCTGCTTTGAAGGTCCCAATGAGCACAGTGGCCTCCATCATCTGTAAGTGGAAGAAGTTTGAAACCACCAGGACTCTTCCTAGAGCTGGCCGGCCATCTAAACTGAGTGATCGGGGGAGAAGGGCCTTAGTCAGGGAGGTGACCACGAACCTGATGGTCACTCTGTCAGAGCTCCAGAGGTCCTCTGTGGAGAGAGGAGAACCTTCCAGAAGGACAACCATCTCTGCAGCAATCCACCAATCAGGCCTGTATGGTAGAGTGTCCAGACGGAAGCCACTCCTTAGTAAAAGGCACATGGCAGCCCGCATGGAGTTTGCCAAAAGGCACCTGAAGGACTCTCGGACCATGAGAAACAAAATTTTGTGGTCTGATGAGACAAAGATTGAACTCTTTGGTGTGAATGCCAGGCGTCACGTTTGGAGGAAACCAGGCACCGCTCATCACCAGGCCAATACCATCCCTACAGTGAAGCATGATGGTGGCAGCATCATGCTGTGGGGATGTTTTTCAGCAGCAAGAACTGGGAGACTAGTCAGGATAAAGGAAAAGATGACTGCAGCAATGTACAGAGACATCCTGGATGAATACCTGCTCCAGAGCACTTTTGACCTCAGACTGGGGCGACGGTTCATCTTTCAGCTTCGATATCAAAGGAGTGGCTTCAGGACAACTCTGTGAATGTCCTTGAGTGGCCCAGCCAGAGCCCAGACTTGAATCAGATTGAACATCTCTGGAGAGATCTTAAAATGGCTGTGCACCGACGCTTCCCATCCAACCTGATGGAGCTTGAGAGGTGCTGCAAAGAGGAATGGGCGAAACTGGCCGAGGATAGGTGTGCCAAGCTTGTGGCATCATATTGAAAAAGACTTGAGGCTGTAATTGCTGCCAAAGGTGCATCGGCAAAGTATTGAGCAAAGGCTGTGAATACTCATGTACATGTGATTTCTCAGTTTTTTTTATTTTTAATAAATTTGCAAAAACCTCAAGTAAACTTTTTTCATGTTCTCATTATGGGGTGTTGTGCGTAGAATTCTGAGGAAAAAAATGAATTTAATCCATTTTGGAATAAGGCTGTAACATAAAATGCGGAGAAAGTGATGCATTGTGAATACTTTCCAGATGCACTGTATATTTTGCTCAGTGTGTCGTTCTTCTAGGTTGTACTTTTTGTAAGATGACACATTACAGTTCGCAGCCATCTTCTATGTAATGCCATGCGATTGTTATGAAGGACTCTGTTGTTAATGGGGTCAAAATATCTGTTGTTAGTATTATATACTTTGCAGTTTAGAGTTTATGCTTTTTGGCTGTTGCTAGTTCTTCAAGCTGCTGTTCTACCCTCTTGGTTGTGTATATGTGTATGTGTATATGTGAACTGTTACATTGCCATGAGAACATTGAGGTCTGCCAAGGATAGTAAAATTGTATGCATTAATTTGATAGGTACAATATAAATGATAGTACAATTTGACAACTGTAAAGAAAACTGCGTTCTTACACTGTGTCCATTAGGACATTTTGGTGAGTAATGCAAAACTAATAAAATGTGACAAAAATTTTTTTCGTAATCCAGAGACACAAACATGGTAAATCAGGGGTGTTAGGACTTCGGAAGGCTTCACTGAAAGGCTTTACTGGCCAGGCCAGGGCCTCCTTTGCCAAAGTGATTAATCCCAGCTCCAACTGGTCTACCTAAGGCCTGGTAGGCGCAAAAGGGATTGAAACCTTCAAAATAGATTTAAAAATCCTAAATACAGTGGGTACGGAAAGTATTCAGACCCCCTTCAATTTTTCACTCTTTGTTATATTGCAGCCATTTGCTAAAATCATTTACATTAATTTTTTCCCTCATTAATGTACACACAGCACCCCATATTGACAGACAAAAAAAAGAATTTTTGAAATTGTTGCAGATTTATTAAAAAACACAAGCGGTATGTGTGGAGACAACCAGGCACTGCTCATCACTTGTCCAATACAGTCCCCACAGTGAAGCATGACGGTGGCAGCATCATGCTGTGGGGGTGTTTTTCAGCTGCAGGGACAGGACGACTGGTTGCAATCGAGGGAAAGATGAATGCGGCCAAGTACCGGGATATCCTGGACAAAAACCTTCTCCAGAGTGCTATGGACCTCAGACTGGGCCGAAGGTTTACCTTCCAGCAAGACAATGACCCTAAGCACACAGCTAAAATAACGAAGGAGTTGCTTCACAACAACTCTGTGACTGTTCTTGAATGGCCCAGCCAGAGCCCTGACTTAAACCCAATTGAGCATCTCTGAGAGACCTAAAAATGGCTGTCCACCAACGTTTACCATCCAACCTGACAGAACTGGAGAGGATCCCCAAATCCAGGTGTGAAAAACTTGTTGCATCTTTCCCAAGAAGACTCATGGCTGTATTAGCTCAAAAGGGTGCTTCTACTAAATACTGAGCAAAGGGTCTGAATACTTAGGACCATGCAATATTTCAGTTTTTCTTTTTTAATAAATCTGTAATAATTTCAAAAATTCTTTTTTTTTTGTCTGTCAATATGGGGTGCTGTGTGTACAATAAGGAGGAAAAAAAATAATTTAAATGATTTTAGCAATTGGCTGCAATATAACAAAGAGTCAAAAATTGAAGGGGGTCTGAATACTTTCCATACCCACTGTATATATCAAAAAGCCCCACGAATAGGATGGTAACCATAAACATCTGCTTCTAACAAAAATAGCATCAAAATGATCTTTATAAAAATAATTATTTATTAATAGAAAAATGCAAAGCAAGGCTCCATCGAACAAAAGAGTCAAAAAGGAGTTGTTTAAAAGCCAGTCTTAAATAAACAAAGTGCCAGTACGTAGTGTGGGACGTGGCTGGGGGTGGTACCCAGCCGGGACGCCCAGGAGGACCGGAGGAGGACTTGCGCCTTCTCCAGACCATGAGGGGGCGACCGCCCTGGTTGCTTTGGGGGCCACGGGTGCAGAGCTTTGAAGCTCAACCCTTTAGGGGCCCTTGGTCACCGCCAGGGGGTGCCCCAATGCCTGGAGAGCCCTGGACCTCAGCACTTCCGCCACACCAGGAAGTGCTGGGGAGAAGAGGAGCAAGGACACCCGGAGTGCTTCCGGGGATACAGCCGGCACTTCTGCCACACTGGGGCATGTCGGTGGAAGATTGCCGGAGCACACGTGGAGCACATCCGGGGGGACATAAAAGGGGCCGCCTCCCTTCATTCAGGTCTGGAGTCGGGTGGAAGAGGACGAGGTCTGGATAGAGAGAGAGAGAAGAAGGCGGCCTGAAGAGAGGAAAGGCACTGTGGACAGAAGCCTGGACTATTGGGGTGATTGGTGCTGCGGCACTGGGTTGTGTACTTTATTAGTATTATAAATAAACGTGTGTTGGACTAAAAATGATGTCTGTCTGTCTGTGTCCAGGCTACTTCCCACAGTGGTCCAGAATCTTAGACAAAATAAGAGAATCAGAAACCAGTAAATCCAGTTAGAAATAACAAGACTTACAGTTTCAGAGAAAACCAAAATTCTTGGATCCTGAATCCTGCATCTGGCTCATATAAAAAGCCAGGAGCAGAACCCAGCAGTTTTAACATCATGATGATCCTACCTATTGGGGAACCATGTACAATCCACAAGGAACACATGCAATCTTAATTAGGCAGTACATAGTTAACCAGTAATATACAAAATCAACATAAATAGAATAAAAATAATGATTCAAAATTTACAACAACTGCAAACAATATACATGAATACACAGCAACTAAGAGTTAATTCATAAGAAGTTAAAACTAATTAAGAGCAAAAACAATGAAGAACTAAAATTACAAAATGCAAAAATACTAAACTAAAAAATAAAAATAAAATTTTAAGTAAAAATTAAAACATATCTTAAAACTGGAAAAACACAACCAGCTCCCACCTCATCCAGGCCCCTTGATGTCTCATTCTGACATCTCTGCAGGACTTGTTTTCCTGTACTGCAGTTCTCACCTCCTGCATCATTATGTGCTGCTCTTTCCCTCTTTGCTGAGTTGTACCTGGGGGTTGCAATCATTTCAAGGCTGGCTTCCTCCCATATCACTCCTCCTACCAGGGCACCATGATGTCACTAAGCCTCTACTTGCAACACTTCCTCCTTGGCTTTCCAGTTTTTTACCAGTCATAATGGAACTCTAGACTGTCTGTAGGTCATCACCTCTCTTGCCCTAGACACCCTTAACTCCTCCTTAAAGCAATTTAAAGGTTGATCGATGACCGAACCCCACTGAATTTGTTTTACTGTGAGTTCAGCGAAATAGCGGAAATGTTTGTGAATTTTTCCAAAATCTTTGGTTGGGGGGTTTGGGTTCAAGGTTTGACCTGAACTAGTTTTTGAGTGGAATATAATGGTGCAGTGGTCTTTTAAGTGGGCCTGAGGTTTAGGGACATGTCTGCTACCTGGACTGGACTGCCATGCTGGACTGCTTATCGTGGCCAAAAATGTGACCTGAGCTGTGAGGCAGCAGTGCTAATCACTCTACTGCCCTATATGCCTCAGGCAACAAAAATTATATTTTGTTTGTGATTATCATTCTGTCTATACAATATGGCAACAATCTAGTACTAAGAAAAAAAATATTTAGCATACATCATTGTACTCGTAGCATTCTAACCTTCAGGGCACTACCATGAGGCAGCTTGTGCAAAGTGATCTAAGAGTCCCTGCAGAGGTGTGCCAGGCCCAGTGCCAGTGTGATGTGATACAAGTCAAACGAAACCTTTAACCCTGTGAAATAATAATAATCACAGAAGATGTATTACTATTTACAAGGCCATTTCATCTTGTTATAGAAAGAAAAAAGTGTTAAGCATCTGCACAGATAGAATAATGTAGCTAGCATGTTTTTTTTTGTTTCTAGTTTATCTGTGCACATGGTCCACACTTTTTTCTTCCATCAAAGAATAGAAATACCTTGTAAATAATAATAAATCTTTTGTTATTAGTATTTATCATTTTGTGTCTTGTGTGTTTTTTGACTCTGGGAGCAGTCAGGCTCCTTTAAGGATTGTTTTGACTAGGTGCCATGGCACATGGCTAATTGTGTATCCATTTGGACTGTAAACCCTTCCCTTAAATATGAACGCAACTTCTGAGACTTGAATATTGGTTTGCACTAGTCAATGCCCTTTGTGTATACTTGGACGCTTGTGCCTGTCATTCATTACCTGATCTGCACTACATAGAGAAGAGCATAACATGCTTAATCTAGCAGTGAAAATACAACGTATAATGAGGCTGTACAGAACAACAAAGTATTATAATATTCTTATTATGGTCAGCTACCCCTCAAATGAAGATACTGCAAGGTGTGCAATGCAGTGCAGTGTGTAAATTGGTCAGAATTAGGGACAGCACACATGCATAAAGCAGATCAGGTAGCGACATAAAATGTGCCCAAAGGATGTATGCTTAGTAGGCCTCTGTTGGCCAAAGCTGACCATGGGTGATGCATCCTCGTTTATTCATGTTGATAACATTATTATTGTTGTTATATTATTATTTTTTTGTCCTGGCTGTCTACTTGGCTGGAGCAGCGTCACTTGTGGCTGAAGAGTCCAATGCAAGAGTGACAGACCCTGCCACAAAAATCATACCTGTGTACCAACTCTGGTCCGTTGTAGTTCTTATCCTCCTTCCTGTGTGTCCTCTTGTCTGCCACTTCATTCATGCTTTTAACGCCTGCACAGGACAGGAGCTCGACATTGGACACTTTGTCTTTCCAGGATATACCTAGAATACAACGGATACTTTTCTGGTGAAAGTTATTGATTCTTTTCTCCTGTCTGGCAGTTGTGGTCCAGGTCTTCCTACCATATAGTAACTTGCTGAAGATACATGCATTGTACACTGTCATCTTTGTCTTCACTGTCAGCTTGGGGTTTGACCATACTCGTTGTGAGGTGTGCAAGTGTTGTAGCTGCCTTCCCATTCCTCGTGTTAATCTCAATATCTAAGGAGAGGTTGTCAGTGATGGTGGAGTCGATGTATGTGAACTGTTGAATGACATCGAGTTCATAGTTGTTGACAGTGACGACTCGTGGTACCGCTGTATCCTGCCCCAAGATTTACGTCTTCTTCAGACTGATGGTCAGTCCAACATCCTTGCAAACCTTGGAGAAGTGGTCCATTAGTGACTGGTGTTCCTGTTTGGTGTGAGTTGCAACAGCTGCATTGTCAGGAAACAGCATGTCTCTGATGAGAGCAATTTGTACTTTTGTCTTACCTTTGAGGCAGGCAAGGTTGAAAAGCTGCCATCTGATCTAATCTGCAGGTAGATTCCCTTTGGCACTTTGCCAAAGGCCTTATTCAGGAGCAGAGCAAAGAAAATCCCAAAGAGTGTTGAAGGTAGAACGCAGCCTTGTTTGACACAACTGCAAATGTCAACGGGTTTGGAGGAGCTGCCATTGAACAGCACTGTCCCTTTCATGTTGGTATGGATGGATTCAGTGCTCTGCAATTTTGGTGGGCAGTGAATCTTTGAGAGAGCCTTGAAAAGACCATCTCAGCTGGCCAGGTTGAATGCCTTGGTGAAGTGAATGAAAGTGACATATAGGGGATCCTGCTGTTCTCTGCACTTCCCCTGAACTTAGAGAAAGGAGAAGATCATGTTTATTGTTGACCTCTCTGTTCTGAAGCCACACTGTGACTCTGAGTAGACACGTTCTGCCAGCTTCTGTAGGCAGATCAAAATGACCAAAGCAAAGACTTTGCTGAGGAGGAAGATGCCTTTGTAGTTGTTGCAGTTGCTTCTCTTACCTTTATTCATGTAGAAGGTAATTATATTAGAGTCCATCATGTCCTGTGGTACAGCTGCTCCTTGTCAGCACTGGCACAGGACGTCATGCAATGGAAGCAGTAGGGGCAGTAGGGTAGTTTTACAGTGCTTGATCAGGTCTGGAGAAATCCCATTGCTGCGTTGTACATTGTCTGAGACCAAGCTGTCAGTGGTCATGATGAGCTTGTCTACTGTTGGACTTTGGTCCTGGTAGCCCTAAGCAACTGCAGATTCTTTTCGCTGGGTGACCACTTGCACACGGTGAGGGCAGCATGTTTGCCGTCAATGATGGGAGTCACCACCGCTGACTTGGCCTCAAACCAGTCATGGCTCTTTGAAGATCTTTTTCCCAAAGGTAAGTAAGGATGTGTGATGCATAGTATCCCACAGAATTTCCCACTTCGGTGTGGCAGAGTCTGTAGGATGCAAGAAACCAAAGTGTTTTTCCAAAGCTGCTGCAAACTGCTGCACGAGGTCAGGCTGAGGCATCTTATTAATGTCAATTTTAGAGTTCCCGTTTTTTCTAGTATGGTGGAACTTCTTCAGTTTATCTTGCTACACACCAGAGAACATTCATGATGATGGTATGCCTGCCCAGGATAAGATCCAGTTGATGCCAGTGCTCTGAGTGTGGGTGTATCTAGTAGACCTTGTGTTGAGGCTTGGCCTGAAAAATTAGTAGTTGGTAATGCATAAGTCGCGGTTGGTGCACAACTCAAGCAGTCGCTTTCCATTCTCATTCATTTTGCCCACACTGAACTGGCCTAGACAGGAATGCCATGAATCATGGAGAATGAGTTGCTCTTTATTCAGGATATTCCTGATGATGGATGCAAGGATCTCATACAACTTGTCTTTTGCATCTAGAGTAAATAACAATGTTGGGGTATATTCATTAACAAGGGTGATGGGGCCTTTGATGGTGTTGAGGAGAAGAGCTATGAGTCACTCTGAGCCATTGCTGCCTGGCACTACCATACCGCAATTTCCATGTGCAGTCTCCTGAGCTTGTCGTTCATGACTGCTGTTTTCCTGCTGTCGCTGGTGTCTTGAAGGTTTCCAGAAAAGCTGGTCATCATTGTCTGGACATTACAACTTCCCAATTGTAAAGCTGGTCTCTTTCTTTGAAGTATTTTATTGCTTGGTATGATGTTTATAGTATACTGCCATAGTTCTTAATCTCCATGCACCCAATGAAGATGGCAGACTTGACGAGCCTGCACCTTATTGGCTTGGGTCTGCTGAGCTTGTTCTTTTAATTAGCTTGTTGATTCAGTGGGCCTCTTTTGAATGAATATTACCAGCATACCACCCATAACCACCTCATAGAAAATTGCACTGGCCATTACAGAGTTGTACAAGATGTGAAGGTTGTCATTACCCACATTAAAGCAATGTAGTCTCCTAAGACAAAATATAGAGGCTCTTTGGTGGGGTGAAAGTCAGTAACCAGCTCCTTGGTTTTGCTGATGTTTAGATGCAGGCAATTATCTTTGCATTAAGAAACACAATTCTCCACCTGACACCCATATTCTGTCTCCTGCCCCTTATTGATACCCCCATAAGTGCAGAATCAACTGAGAATTTCTGCAAGTTACATGACCTGGTGTTGTATTTATAGTTTGCGGTGTGCAGATTAAAGAGAAAATGAGACAGGGTGGCACTGCAGGGTTGCTCACATCTGTGTCAGAAACACAGTCCTTGAGTCTCACTAACAAGAAGAGTAAGCTTTTAAGAAAATATTGAAAGTTCAAGGTATTATCCAGAGACAGTTTATCAGTATAATTCAGAGACAATCTTTCTTTGTTTATGATTCTTTGTTAGACCAGGTATGTGGTCAACAGGCCACATACATTCAAAATGTTTGCAAAAAATGTTATATTCAAAAGGTAAATGGATTTATCAAGGTCAGAGATCAGTTTATGAGAAAATTAAATAATAACCTTTATATTATTATGTTTCATTCCTTTTGAATGTGGCCACACACTATTCCTTCTTTCCATCAGTGTCCTGTGGGTCATTTGGCTAGGAGGATGATTTTGATCAGTGCTTGTTGCCTAACAGAATAGCTATCTTATAAAAATGGAGCAATTCCTGTTTTAAAAGCAGTATTTTTTGTTGCAGAATACAATTATTAACTGTTGAAGAGCTTATATAATATTTATACACTTCCATTGATATTAGTGTGCTCAAGTAGCTAAGAAACTCTACTATAAAACACAACACATGCACAGATTATCGGTAACAATATTAACAAAGTCACTTTGATTTCCTAGTCTTCCTTATGAATTATATGTATGCAGTTCTAATAATGTAATTTGCTTTTGGATGAAAGTGTTACCTAAAACGCAAACTAAATTTAGTAAATTTCAGCATTATAGATACTTAAGTGACATTATAAATATAGTATTAACCTCCTAAGCATTAATTTTATTTTCAGAACAAACATGTAAAAAGCATTGCATTTGTTTAGCTTCAAAAATGCCATTTTTATAAAGTCTTATCTTTCTACTATAAAATGTACAAAACACTACCAATTCAAGTGTAAAGTATAATAATGATACCATTAATAATAATAATGAATAATAATAATATGAAATGAATAATAATAATAACAACATTTATTTATTTAGCACATTTTCATACCAATGATGTAGCTCAAAGTGCTTTACAGGATGAAGAAAGAGAAAAAGACGAAATAAATAGGAAAATAAAATTAGGTAACACAAATTAGCATAGAATAAAAGTAAGGTTCGATGGCCAGGGAGGGCAGAAAAAAACAAACAAAAAAAAAAACTCCAGATGGTTGGAGAAAAAAAAAATCTGCAGGGGTTCCGAGGCCACGAGACCACCCAGACCCCTCTAGGCTTTCTACCCAACATAAATGACCTCAATCAGGCCTCATTGTATTCAGGGTTCACATAGGAGAACTTGGTGATGATGGTTATGTGGACTTCTGGCCTTTAATGCATCAATTTAGGTACATCACGGTGCTTTGATCAGGTGGAGGTCTAACTTTTGCTAGATTTCTTAAGTGAAAAAATACTGTTTTAGTAATCTGATTAATATGTGATTTAAAATTCAGGTCAGAGTCAATAGTTATCCCTAAATTCTTTACTTTCGTCTTGACTTTTAATCATAATGCATCAAGTTTATTTCTAATACCCTCATTATATCCATTTTTGCCAATCACTTAAATTTCTGTTTTCTCCTTATTTAGTTTGCGAAAATTACATTGTGACAGTGTACATTGTGACACTGACATTGTGTCAGTGAATCAAGAGTGTTGGGGTCATCAGGCGTTATTGATAAATACAGTTGTATGTCATCAGCATAGCTGTGGTAGCTTATGTTATGCCCTGAGATAATCTGGCCTAACGGAAGCATGTAAATCAAAAAGAGCAGCAGACCCAGGATAGAACCTTGTGGAACACCATATAGAATATTATGCGTCTTTGAAGTATAATTACCACAACTGACAAAGGATTTTCTACCTGCCAGGTAGGACTCAAACCAATTTAAGACACTGCCAGAGAGGCCCACCCATTGACAAAGGCGATTTCTAAGAATATTGTGATCAATGGTATCAGATTAGGCTCTCAGATCTAAGAGGATGAGAACATATAAACAGCCTCTGTCTGCATTTACCTACAAGTCATTTACTACTTTAACAAGTGCAGTTTCTGTACTGTAATTTGTTCTGAAACCCGACTGAAGCTTATCAGGAACTAGCAAAATACCCTTGCTTCGCAGTGGAGAAGTAGTGTGTTAAAGAAGTAATTTAAAAGAAAAGTAAGCATTTTAAAAATAATATAACATGATTGTCAATGTAATTGTTTTGTCACTGTTATGAGTGTTGCTGTCATATGTATGTATATATATATATATATATATATATATATATATATACTGTGTGTATATATATATATATATATATATATATATATATGTGTGTATACTGTGTATATACACACACACACACACATATAAACATATATATTGTGGAGACTGGCCCAGACACAGACAGGCGGACACGTTCATCTCACCCACAATCACGTTTATTTACAATATTAAGTTCACGTGCACACAAAACCCCCAAAAGTCCCCAAAGTCCTGGCCACAACAATGCCTTTCTTCCACTTCAGGCTGCCTCCTTGCCTCCTCCAGCAAGCTCAGTCCTCTCCGCTCCTGACTCGCATCCTGAATGAAGGAAGGCGGCCCCTTTTATTATCACCCGGATGTGCTCCAGGTGGGCTCCGGCAATCACCCGTCGACACGCCCCTGTGTGGCGGAAGTGCCGGCTGCATTCCCGGAACCACTCCGTGTGTCCCTGCTCTTTTCCCCCCAGCACTTCCTGGTGTGGCGGAAGTGCTGAGGTCCAGGGCTCCCAAGGCACGGGAACGCCCCCTGGCGGTGACCATGGGCCCCTACAGGGTGGAGCCCAAAGCAACCAGGATGGCGGCCCCCACGTGATCCAGGGCGCACGTAGACCCTCCTCCGGTCCCTCAAGGAGTCCCGGCCGGGTCGTTGCCCCTGGCATCCCTGACAATATACATATACACATACACATATACATATACATACAGATCTACTGTACATATATACAGTACATATAAACATACATATATACATATATATATATACACATACATCCACATATATATACATATATATATCTGCTTACTGTATATACACATACATATACACACGTATATATGTATATGTGCGTGTGTATACAGTAGAGTCTCGCTTATCCAACATTCTGTATTATCCGACGTCCCATCACAAAAAAAAAACCGCATCAATCGGCAACAAGAACTGCAAGTTGCGAGCCTGAGCGTAGTCTTAATTTTTATTGCTAAGTTCATTTTTTCAGTTAAATTTTTCTGTTTTGTTGTAAAATATGATTACAGTGGATTATGTGGCCAACCCTCTCTGGTGTGTGCGTGTCTTGGCATATACGCTATGTCTCTCACAAACTGCGTGTGTGTGTTTGTGTGCCTGCCTCTGTCTCTCTCTCGTGCGTGTGTCTGCCTGTGTCTCTCTCTTGTGTGCGTGTGCCTGCCTGTGTCTCTGTTTCGCGCGTGTGCGTGCCTGCCTGTGTCTCTCTCTCTCTCTCTCTCGTGTGTGTGTGCGCGCCTGCCTGTGTGTCTCTCTCTCGCGTCTGCGTGCGTGCGTGCGCCTGTGTGTCTGTCTGTCTGTCTGTCTGTGTGTTTCTCTCTCGCTCTTTCTCTCTTGCTGTACAGGGAATGCACAGGGAGAGACTGTGCACGTGCAGAAATCATCGGCGCGCACAAACCAAAAGGGAAACTGGCTCGTTTGTAAACCTAGTGTGTGGTCGTGAACAGATGCAAAAGTTTGGCGAACTTTTTGGTCATAATCCGATTTGTATGTTGTCAGAGATCTTCATGAACCGAGGTTCCGAGGTAATGTGTAAAATTATAACATAGTTTGACGTTTAATAGGCTTTTTCTTAACACCTCCCATTATCCAACATTTTTAAACTTATCCGATGTTCTGCCGGCCCGTTTATGTTGGATAAGCGAGACTCTACTATATATATATATATATATATATATATATATATATATATATATATATACACTAGCAAAATACCCGGAGTAGTAGTGTGTTAAAGAAGTAATGACAAAGAAAAGGAAACATTTTAATAATAACGTAACATGATTGACAATGTAATTGTGTTGTCATTGTCATAAGTGTTGCTGGTATATATATATATTTCCCCTTGGGATTAATAAAGTATCTATCTATCTATCTATCTATCTATCTATCTATCTATCTATCTATCTATCTATCTATCTATCTATCTATCTATCTATATATATATTGTAACAGACTGAGGAGGAGACAGCACAAAGGTTTGGGGTTTTCCGGCCCTGTATATTGTCTAGGATCCACAATAGACTGCAAAAAATTGGTCAAAGTTACAAACAAAACAACAGTTCATAAGCGCGACGCCAAGCATGGCGTCGGCGGCCATTTTAAAGAGGAGGAGCCAGAAGTGGAGGAATGCTGGGAAGGAACCGTAAGGGAGGATGGGATCGCTGACGTCAGGGAAGATGGTGGAGGAAGGGCGGAAGTAGACGTAGTGAGGGCAAAACTGGCTTATGGCGGCGGAGCGTCTTTTTTCCTGCAAAGAAGCATAGGGAGAAAGTTAGTACCCCGCCATTCCTTGCCGGCGAATGTCTTCCCAGGGGTGTCAAGATCCTTCCGCGGTCTCTGACTCGCGCGTGCGTGACACGATCCCCCCCTTAGCCCAAGACCGTCAGGTCGGGCGGACCTAACCGAGAGGTCGTGGATACGGGAGAGAGCATCGGCGTTGGCCTGAAGGGTACCCCGCCGATAAGTGACGGTGAATTTATAGGGTTGTAAGTCCAGAAACCATCTGGTGACCCGCGGATTTGACTCTTTATGTAGTGACATCCACTGAAGTGCAGCGTGATCAGTCACCAGAGTGAATTCGCGACCCAGCATGTAATAACGGAGATGGGTCACCGCCCACTTAATGGCCAAGGCCTCCCTCTCGACCGCCGCATACCGGGTCTCCCGGTCCATCAGTTTCCGGCTCAGGTACATGACAGGGTGCTCGACACCATCGACGCTTTGGCTCAACACGGCGCCCAGGCCTGTGTCCGAAGCGTCGGTCTGGAGAATAAATGGGAGCCCGAAATCGGACGTCTTCAATACAGGTGTCGACGTTAGGGTGGTCTTTAGGTCACTGAATGCGTGTTTTGCCTTGTCGTTCCACACCATGTATAAGGGAGCACCCTTCTTTGTCATATTTGTCAAGGGTGCTGCTCTTTCGGAGAAACAGGGCACGAACTGGCGGTAGTACCCCGCTAACCCCAAGAAAGCCTGCACCTGCCTCTTGGTATTCGGACGGGGCCATTCCAAGATGTCTTTGATTTTTGAACACTGTGGTCTCACCTGTCCCCGCCCCACAAGGTAGCCTAAATACTTGGCCTCCTTTAAGCCAAAAAAACACTTTCGGGGATTTATGCGGAGGCCGGCTTTAGCTAGCGTTGTGAGGACAGCAGAGACCTGCAATAGATGTTCTTCCCAGGTGCCGGAATAGATGACGATGTCATCCAGGTAGGCGGCACTATAGGACTGGTGGGGCTTCAGCACTCTGTCTACCAGACGTTGAAAGGTCGCCGGGGCCCCTTGTAGCCCAAATGGGAGGACCTTGTATTGCCAGTGCCCGCTAGGGGTGCTAAAGGCTGTCTTTTCTTTTGCAGATGCCGTTAAGGGAATTTGCCAATACCCTTTCGTCATGTCAAGAGTAGTCAAGTATCGAGCCGTACCCATCCGCTCAAGCAGATCGTAAATGCGGGGCATCGGGTAGGCATCGAATTTGGAGACCTGATTTAGATGTCTAAAGTCATTACAAAATCTCCAGGAGCCGTCTGGCTTAGAAATGAGGACGATAGGGCTGGACCAGGGGCTATGACTCTCCTCAATGATGTCCATGTCTAACATCCGTTGCACCTCCAATTCTACTTCTGCGCGTTTTGCCTCCGGGAGTCTATAGGGTCTCTCCCGGACGATTACACCGGGGTCTGTGACTATATCATGCGTAATCAGCGAGGTTCGGCCGGGCGACTCGCTCACTACTTCGGGGATGGCTCGGATTACCTGGGTTAACTCTTGCCGTTGGTTGGGTGTTAGCTCTTCACCGAGGTGAAGGGCAGCCGTGCATGAGAAGAGGGAGAGGGACCTACGGGAGTCGGGAAACTCCTCCCTGTCCTTCCAGGGTTTCAATAAGTTTATATGGTAGATCCTCTCGCTCGGCCGACGATTGGGCTGTTTCACCAGGTAGTCGACGAGCCCCTTTCTTTCCTTAACCTCGTAATGCCCCTGCCAGTGAGCTAGCAGTTTAGAGTGGGAGGTAGGAACGAGCACCATAACTCAGCCTCCCAGCCCTCTTTTAGAATGTCCAAAATGCCTCGGGTTGTCGCCCATACAACAATTCAAAAGGGGAGAAGCCCGTAGAGGCCTGAGGTACCTCCCGGTAGGCAAAAAGCACAAGCGGGAGGAGTTGATCCCAGTTCCTGCCGTCCGCATTGACTACCTTGCGGAGCATCTGCTTAAGCGTCTGTTTAAACCGTTCCACCAGCCCGTCTGTTTGCGGGTGGTAGACAGACGCTTTCAGGTGCTTTATTTTCAGTAATTTGGCCACCTCCCTGAACGTATCCGAGGTAAATGGTGTACACTGGTCCGTGAGGACTTCCTTGGGTATACCAACTCTGGAAAATAAACTGACTAATTCCAGTGCGTTTTTTTGTGTTAGCGGAGCGCAGGGGAACCGCCTCTGGGTATCGGGTGGCATAATCCACCACCACCAATATGTATTTATGGCCATGGTTTGAGGGCTCGAGGGGTCCTACTAAGTCGACCCCTATTCTCTCAAAGGGAACATCGATCAGGGGTATAGGGACGAGAGGAGCACGGTCCCTCCTAGTAATCTGGCGGATCTGACACTCCAGACAGGATTGGCAGAAACGCCGGACCTCCCCATTAATGCCAGGCCAGTAAAACCGGAGCTTAATCCTCTCCAGGGTTTTTTCAGAGCCGAGGTGGGCGCCCAGGAGGTGGGCATGAGCTAGTTCGCATATCTCCCGCCGGAATGTACGCGGCACTAGCAACAACTTCCGCACCTCGCCCTCGTGGGTTGCGACCCGATACAACAGATCATTTTCAAGGACAAAGAAAATGGGGTTCGCGTGGTGTAGAACCGTCGGCCTCTGAGCTGTTTGGCAAAACCATCGCATTCCGGGCAACCCGCAGGGAATCATCGTTCCACTGCTCCCTCTTAAATGAGGCCGGCGTGGATCGAAACTGGTGATCCAGGCTACCGAGAGGGTGTTGTGACCTGGACACCGGAAGTTCCCTGGCTTGTCCCTTCCCCGGCGGAGTCTTCCGGGTCAGGGTCCATCGCTGAAGAAACATCCCCCGAAGCACCAGCGCCACTAGGGCCTGCCCCAGAGCACGGGGTGGAGACTGCAGGAGGGGTGCTTTGTCCTCTCATAACTAGATCCAACGAGGCCCCGGGAGTGGTAAGTGTCTCACCGCATGTTCTTTTTGACCAGTCATGTCCCAATATCACCGGATAGGGGGGTTCGGGCAACACAGCGACCGTCAGTTTGGTTAAGTCCCCCTTCCAGGTAATATAACATTGTGCGGAAGGATACGACTTGGTCCCTCCATGCACACAAGTGACCTGCAAGTGCTGGTTCAGCCATTGTCGCGGTAATACATAACGGCGACCTACAATGGTTATGTTGCTGCCGGAGTCGAACAAAGCTACCACCGCGTGCCCATTCAATAAGACCACTCCCGTGTTTGGACTCGCCAAGGGATGCGGCGGGGTACAGTACCTTTCGGTGGATGCCCAGGTGCAGTCCATCGGCTCCGCCGCGATGTTCAGAGGATAGGCTGGCAGCAGATGACCGGCCTCGCCGCCCTTGTAACAGCGCGGAGAGGCCGGTTTGTCTTTAGGCCTTGACGGCGCTTCTGCAGCGCGTCGAGTGGGCTCGGGGTTGGCCGCCCGTCCCTGTCGGTTCCCACGAGCAGACTTCTCTGCCTCCCCGACTCGGAGAACCACAAGCTGTCGTTCCAGAACCTCCAGGAGACCTGGCATGTCTTTATAGGGGTGCCGCCGTACCTGCTGGGCGAGGGAACTGGGCATGATGTTCACCAGGCCCTCACAGGCCACCTGCTCCACGACTCTCCGAGCCTGGGGTCCTTCTGGCCGTAGCCAATGGCCCATTTTGCCCCAGAACTTGAACGCCTGGGCACGGGCAGGCTTTTCGGGGTTGAACAGCCAGTTCCGCCACTCTGCCGCCTGCTGGCCCGGCATGATGCCGTAGCAAGCCAGGATCTCTGGTTTGAGGAGGTCGTAGTTCGCGGCCTCCTCCTCAGAGAGGTCATAATAGGCCCGCTGCGCGGGTCCCTTTAGGTAAGGCGCCAAAATGGACGCCCACTCGCACTGCTGTCACTCGTTCCGGGTGGCCGTCCGTTCGAATATGCTGAGGTACGACTCTATGTCATCTGCCTCGGTCATAGGCGCCAGCGGGGGAGGCGTTAATTTGGGTGGGTCTGATCTCGCTCTTTGGGCCTCGGCCAGCCTGGCCTTCGTAGCCTCTAACTCCCATGTGGTGGTGGCTTGCGCTTGCTGCAGGGCCTGGAGTTGGGCATTCAAGTTCTGCAGCACGGTGTTTAGGTCCTGTCCCTCGGTCATCTCTGGGGATCTTGTATCCTGCCGGCTACGCCAATGTAACAGACTGAGGAGGAGACAGCACAAAGGTTTGGGGTTTTCTGGCCCCGTATATTGTCTAGGATCCACAATAGACTGCAAAAAATTGGTCAAAGTTACAAACAAAACAACAGTTCATAAGCGCGACACCAAGCATGGTGTCGGCGGCCATTTTAAAGAGGAGGAGCCGGAAGTGGAGGAATGCTGGGAAGGAACCGTGAGGGAGGATGGGATCGCTGACATCAGGGAAGATGGCGGAGGAAGGGCGGAAGTAGACGTAGTGAGGGCAAAACTGGCTTATGGCGGCGGAGCGTCTTTTTTCCTGCAAAGAAGCATAGGGAGAAAGTTAGTACCCGCCATTCCCTGCCGTGAATGTCTTCCCAGGTGTGTCAAGATCCTTCGCGGTCTCCGACTACGTCGCGTGACTATGATATATATATATATATATATATATATATATATATACACATACACATACACTCACACACACACACACACACTTACATATAAACATATATATACACACACATATATATACATATATATGCATATACATATCTACATATATATATACATATATATATATATATATATATACATATCTACATATATATATATATATATATATATATATATATATATATATATTAGGGGTGGGACTTGATTAAAAAAATTTATCTAATTAATTAGAGGTTGTGTAATTAATTAATCTTGATTAATTGTATGTAATCGTACATGAAAATTTGCCCCAAATCGCAAATGTTTTTTTTTTTATTTAATAGAGAAGGACATGAATATTGTAAACTCAAGTTCTTTAATTTATGAAAAAAAATGTATTTAAACTGCATTTCAATACAAACCAGAAACAAAAATATCATCCCTAGCTAAAATTGGGCAGACTTAAAAATAAAGTGGTATTTTAACTGCTTTAAGTACATTTTCAGAATAGTATTGTCTTTAAATAATAATAACAAAAATTTCAACATAAAGTGCAGTTTTCTTCTTAAAAAAATAAGGCAGAAACATAAAAGGTAATTTGACCAGCTTCACCTTTAAACTCTGAGTAACCTCAGCCAAAATTATTTTGTACATTAGGCTAACACAGTGTGATCATTGAACATTTTGTAATTAGATGTAATTAAAATTAGTAACGGGCACGGAAGTCCAATGATCCCCAGTAAGAGCCACAAAGACCGCGCTCTGTAATGCATATAATTTTGCTTGCTTTTCAATGTCATAAAGCTGTTGAATTTTACTTGAAATAGTCTTTCGGCATGGCAGTTGGAAAGTTGGATCTCCTGACGCTAACTGTAGCACATTTTCTAATCTTCCACCACTGTTAGTGGTCTACAGTCCAAAGCAGTCCATTTTGCAAGAGAATTTGTAAGATTGGCCGATGTTGACTTACTAATTTTGGTCCTGACGCCAGTCATTTCATGAGGTTTGGGCTGCTGACACCTTTTGTTGGTACTCGAACTGCTAGTGCAGTTTCTGTGCTCGCATTTAGATGGTACCGTAAGGTTGAAGTGCGTCGGTGGTATGCAAACTCATTTTTGCACAGTTTGCACAAAACCATGCTTTTATCAAGGCTTCCGTCGGGTAGTCTTTTGAAATGAAATTTGCCTCCGATCAGTCCCAGCAACGCGCTTTCTTCCGACTCTTACATTTTTGTAGCTCTGGTGTGTGCATCAATGTAATCGATGTACCAGGAAATCATGCATTGACAAATGTTCCCCTTTGCTTGGAATGCAAAGTGTGATTAAATGCGTTATTTTTTTTAACGCGTTATGGAGTACATGCATCGCAGCTTCTCAGCTGTGCTTGTGCTAACAAAAGGAAACATAATAAAAATAATGTATGATTATCATTATTTCTTTCAATCAGGTTCGTATTTGGAGGATGTGTTGTGTTCAAGTTATATTCCGTGTTTGTCAACCGTTGTAAAGATAACAGCTTCCATTCATCGAAGTGTTCACCACCCAAATCGGTACTCGTGAATGTAAGATGTTCAACAGACATTCCCGGTATTAAGTTGTGGAAATTGCCTGCGAATATTTAGCGGTAGCGTGTGTATGAACTTAATTTAATCTTTTCCAGTCCTGCAAAGTCAGTTGACATGAGCCGCTCGGAGTACATGCATCAAAGCTTCTCAGCTGTGCTCGTGCTATCTCGTGCGATCTCGCAATGTCAACGGCTTTTTTTTTAATAAGACCCGGCACTTAAAAGTTTCTTGCTACAGCAATTTTAACTCCGTTACAAAGTGATCCAAAGTCTCGTTTATACCTTGTGTCTTCTCATTAAACTTGTATCTCGCGAATACCATATTCGTCATAGGCATGACAAACGGCACCGGGAGTGTGTCTATAAACTTAATTTAAACTTACGGTTCACACCGTGCTTTGTTTCCGCAGTAGCTGCACTTATGACTATGCTTGTATGCATCACTCGCTTCATAATCTTTTGCTTCCTTCTCAATTGTGTAATGCGTTTTTTGTTCAGTGCTCTTTGGAGCTCTTCCTTGTTCTCTGCGTACTGCGTTCACAGTCAGTTCACTTGAGCCGCTCGGTGTACATGCATTGAAGGTTCTCTGCTGTGCTTGTGCTATCTTGTGTGATGTCCACGGCTTTATTTAATTTTAGCTAAGACCCGGCACTTAAAAGTTTCTCTCGCAGTTTCTCTGAGTTTGTGCCAAACACCACCTTGACCATCTCATCTTCGTCTGCATAAGCACAGTCCTTCACCCGCGAATATTAAGCGGCAGAGTGTTTCTATTGGATTTGCCGCTGACGGATGGCATTATATGGGCAGGCACTCAATTAGGCGTGACGAAGAAAGAATTGCAGTCTCTTCAAATTCCAAAACCATATTCACCTGTATTACTGTCTGAAGCAAAGTTTGCAGAGTTCTGTGTCTTCTCAGATGCTTCTGAAGGGGTAATTGGTGCAGTTGCATATGTGTAAGCCACAGAAACCTATGGAAACTGTCATGTGGGGTTCATCTGTGGCAAAGCAAGATTGGCACTGCGTCCTGAACATACTATACCACAACTGGAGCTTTGTGCGGTGGTTATGGCAGTGCAAATGGCAGAAACCATCACAGCAGAAATAGATATTAAGTTTGATGCAGCTACCTTCTACACTGATAGCAAGGTGGTGTCGGGATATATTCATAATGAAAAGCGGAGGTTTTATGTTTACGTGAATAATCGAGTCCAAAGAATCATGAGTCACTGCTAACACCGGACATACTAGCTCAAAGTGCAGCAATCATTATTCGTATGGTCCAACAGGAAACCTACGCTGATGAGATTGAGTGTCTCAAATCAGATAGAAGGCTCTCAAAGAAAAGTTCACTTTGGACTCTGGATCCCTTTATCGATCAAAATGGCCTGTTGAGAGTTGGAGGTCGGGTCATAGAAGCAGGTCTAGAGCTTAATGAAAAAAGGCCACTTATTGTGCCAGGAAAACATCATGTAGCAACCCTATTGGTGCGTTACTTCCATGAGCAGACACAACACCAAGGACGTCACTTTACAGAAGGAGCAATCCGGTCAGGTGGGTACTGGATTATAGGTGTCAAGTGATGTGTTTCTAGCCTTATCTTTAAGTGTGTTATCTGCCGTAAGCTCAGAGGGTCCTTTGAAGTATAGAAGATGGCAGACCTTCCACCGGATAGACTCAGCTAGGAGCTCCACTTTACACATGTTGGCTTAGATGTGTTTGGGCCTTTGACTATATCAACATGACGAACAAGAGGCAGCCATGCTGAGAGTAAAAGGTGGGCTGTTCTTTTCACCTGTCTAAGTGCCGGAGCCATTCATATCGAGGTCATTAAATCTCTAGATTCTTCCAAGTTCATTAATGCCTTGAGGAGGTTTCTGGCGATTCGAGGTCCAGTGAAGCACATTCGTTCGGACAGAGGAACCAGCTTCATTGGTGCCTGCAAGGAACTAGGAATTCCCTCCAATTCTGATGGAATAGCTGTGCAGAAATTTCTTGCAGATCATGGTTGCACTTGGACATTCAATAGTCCTCATTCGTCTCATATGGGAGGTGTGTGGGAGAGGATGATTGGTATTACACAGAGTATTTTAGATTCAATGTTTGACCAAATGAGGTCTTCCAAATTAACATACGATGTACTTACCACCTTTCTTGCTGAGATTACTATTATTGTGAACAATAGACCGCTGGTGCCTGTGTCAGCTGATCCTTCACATCCATTCATTCTCACACCTGCCACGATCCTTACTCAGAAAATGGGTTCTTTTCCTCTTCCAGTTGGGGAATTTGGAGAATTTGATTTGTACAAGCAGCAGTGGTGTAGGGTACAGAGCCTTTGATTTGTGAGCTGCTTGACCAAAGCAAAAAAACTTATTTGAAAACAATAATAGATTGATATGTTTGTACATTTTGATATCTTTTCATGTTTTAAATTCTTTTCTTTCAACCTTCAGTCTCAGCATTTATAGTACTCAAAGGCAGCTGTGTAACAAGTTGTGAAAATTGAAAGCTAGTTTAAAGAAGAGTATTATAATTCAAGCAACAGATGTAAAAATTATTTAGTAAGAGTCATATTTTACAAACTTAATTTTAAGCTTGATTAACCAATGTGAAAGTATAGTAAAGAACGTATGGTAAAGAACTACATAAACTGTGATTTTGGGACATTGTCAGTGTATTGGATGAATTACTTATAGACTAATTTATTCTAATATTCAAACATTTTTACTTATTTTTCTTGTATTGTAAGTTCATAGCACAATTTGTTTAGACATTACAACCCATGAACACTTCAATTGAAATTTAGTTGGTCACCTTAACTGGCAGGTTCAACATGAGGTATGAAAAATTACTAACACCCTTAAGTAACTATGATGGAAGCAAGGAAAAGGTTTTTTTTTTTCTTTTTTTTTTTCACCTGCTGCCTGATAAACCAATGTACATTGCAAATCCTTTACTTCTTTACATACAGTATAAGACCTTTCAATTGTTCACGGATCCAGCATCCTGGGTTAAATTATGTGTCTGAATATTGTCTGTATTGATTTTGCTCCGCTTCCCAATGTCTGCATGGCCATTACCCCAGTTACAATGTGTCATGTGAAAACGTAAATACACCCCTAAAATATCTTTCTTTTTTAACATATGTGAACATGTCAAGATTTGATCAGCATTTGAGCAGTATCTTTTGATAGTATGACAAACATTATGCCACATTTACATTTTGTAGTCCATTGTATAATGTAAATAAACATAAATACAAATTTTGCATGTGAAAAAAGTAAATACACCCTTACATTTATCACTACATCAAATACCTAAAATTAGAGTCAGATGCACCAAATCAGGTTCAAATGATCAAAACAACATTAGAGAGGATCTTGGAGGAACCTGTCTAATTCAAAAGCTCAGCGATCAGTTTATGAGAAAATTTAAGCATAAAGTTTATATGAGTACATTTCCTTACCTAAACATATAGAAAAATTGGGTAAGGTTTTTGAATCTGGCCTAACATTGTTCTTTTTACTTACAGGTAGCACTTGCCACTGTTGATGTCAAAGTGTGTCATTAGAATAAAGATGCACAAATTATATCCACCTGGGAGTTGTGTCGGGAGTAATCCTGTTCTGCCCAGAAAGAACATCAGGGCAAGACTAGTAAAGACCAGAACTTGTGGAACATTGTGCTCTGGACAGACAAGACACAGATTTGTTTTATTTAGTTTAGTTTATTTTAAAAGCACATTTAAATCCACCAATGCTACTCAAAGTGTTGCATATTAAAATAAATAAAGGAAAAAGAACTGCATTCTAAGACGGGATAAAATTAAACCAAAGACGCAAGACATAAAATGCAATAATAAAAAAAATATATTAAACATAACAATTCTAATTAATGGTCAAAGGGAAAAGAGGTGTTTTCAGCTTGGATTTAAAAATAGCAAGTTGTTGCTTACCTGACATGAGAAGGTAGATTGTTTCCAAATCCTAGGGGTGGCTGTTACATGCTCAAGATAGAGCTGGTGTACGTGGCACACTTTCTGCTGTTGTCCTGGTTTGTTTGTGAAATGCTAGTGTACGTATTTCTTTATGTATAACGTTTTGTCTCAGCTGGTCTATGATTGCCAAGCCTTCCTCGACATGATCCTCCGTTGAGGTCTGTGTAAATATGATATGAACAGCAGGAAAACTTGCTGTCAACCCTGTACCAGCTGTCCTATGCCACATACCCTGTGCTTTTCACCGTAGGAAATATCTCTAATGATGAGGGAAACGGTGGAGGCATAGCAGCAAAGTTCAAGGCTTGTCTGACATTCTTTTCATCACTCTTTGAACCTTCATCTGTGGATGTAGATTGGATCTTGGCAGTTTTCTCACCTGTTGTTTGCTGGAATTCATGTATGGCTGGATCCAACTTGTTTTTCTGAGTACCCCTTTTAGCTGCCCAGCTATATAGCATTGTTTTTGCAGTTTGGGAAAGGATCTATGTAATCTTTGTGCAGTGAACTGTGTATTTCAGGATGGCTCTTCTTAATACAAGATCGGTAACAAATAAGACTTTCATTTTGAATGACATCGCAAGTTTTGGATTTCTTATTTTTAACTGAAACTTGGCTGAGCATTAGTGAATTAAGCCATTGTTCGGAACTTGTGCCCCTCAGACACATATTTTTCAGTTTTCCAAGGCTACTCGTCGAGTTGGTAAGGTAGCGTCTGCTTTCAAAAAAGGTTTGCATTGCTGGCTTTTAAGGACAGACAGTTATTCCAGATTCAAGTTGCAGTTGCTTGAAATGGGTTAACTATTTATTGACCATCTATATTTAACAAGGATTTTATTCAAGAATTTTCTCAATTTTTGGCTGGAATTTTTTTTTAACACTTAGGGATTTTAATATTCATGTGTATTGTCCAACAAAAATCTCTAATTTTGGACATTTTAAATCTTATTAACTAATCTTGTTCCGTCAGTGAAGAATCCTACACATGAGCATGGGCGCACACTGGACCTTGTTTTATCCTATGGAAATTAGTAATAGTGAAGTCTGTGATGCATGTTTGATCATATTCCAGTTATATTTGAGACAAGCATAAGGAGGAAGGATGTAAAGGTGTCACTGAAAAGAATGACAAATGGAGCAGCAGGTTTGGATAAAATACCAGTGGAAGCCTGAACGTGTTTAAGGGAAGAGGGAGTAGATGTGTTAAGGGAGTTAATGCAGAAGATCTATGAACAGGAGAAATTACTAAAGGAGTGGAGGAATAGTGTGATTGTACCCATTTATTAATAGAAGGGAGATATTCAGGATTTTGAGGGATATATATACACGCATTAGAAAATCTTCATGTACTTCTCTGGTACTCCTTTCTTCCTCTTACACCTCAAAACCTCTGCATGTGGCATGCTATCGTAAGCCTTTGCCAAATCAATAAACACTATATGCACATGCTTCTGTTGTTCTCATTGCTTCCCTATGAGCTGTAACAATGCAAAGACTTCATCAATTGCTCTTCTGATTGGCATAAAAATAAACTGTAATCTTTCCTTAAGCCTTTTCTCTAGAACCCTGTCCCTGATTTACATTATGTATAACATCAGCTTTATCCCTATATATATATATATATATATATATATATATATATATATATATATATATATATATATATATATATATATACACACAGGGTGGGCCATTTATATGGATACACCTTAATAAAATGGGAATGGTTGGTGATATTAACTTCCTGTGTGTGACACATTAGTATATGTGAGGGGGGAAACTTTTCAAGATGGGTGGTGACCATGGTGACCATTTTGAAGTCGGCCATTTTGGATCCAACTTTTGTTTTTTCAATAGGAAGAGGGTCATGTAACACATCAAACTTATTGGGAATTTCACAAGAAAAACAATGGTGTGCTTGGTTTTAACGTAACTTTATTCTTTCATGAGTTATTTACAAGTTTCTTTTGTTTACAGCCATTGACATGTCGCAGAGGTTAACACGTGAGGAGCGGATAGAAATTGTGTTGATGTCTGGTGAACGCAGTAACCGGGTCATCGCAGCAGATTTCAATGCAAGACACCCTATGAGACCACCCACCACCCATGCTACAGTTACCAAACAGTTTGCTAAGTTTCGTGAAACTGGTTCAGTGTTGGATTTGCCAAAATGTGGACGCATGAAAACTGTCACTAATGAAGAAACATCAGTGGCTGTCCTAGCTTCATTCAGCAAGAGCCCACAGCGTAGCACTCGCCGCATGTCACTGGAGAGTGGCATTAGTCGAACATTCCTTCGGCGTATATTAGCTACTCACAAATGGCACCCTTACAAACTCCAGCTACTGCAGCATCTCAACAAGGATGACCCAGATCGGGCACTGAATTTGCAGAATGGGCAAAACAAAATTGGAACAGGACCCTCAGTTTACGCAGAAGATTTTGTTCAGTGATGAGGCAAACTTTTATGTGAATGGTGAAGTTAACAAACAAAACCACCGCTATTGGCCTGACACTAACCCACATTGGATAGATCACTCCAAGACTGTTGGAACCAAAAAATTGATGGTATGGTGTGGTATATGGGGTACAAAGATAGTGGGGCCATTCTTCATCAATGGAAACCTCAAGGCCACTGGATATGCGAAATTGCTACATGATGATGTGTTTCCCTCTTTATGCACTGAAGCTGGCACGTTCCCTGAGTTTTTCCAGCAAGATGGTGCACCACCACATTATGGGTGTCAGGTCCGAGCATTCCTAGATGAACAGTTTCCTGGAAAGTGGATTGGTCGTCATGGGCCAGTTGAATGGCCCCCAAGGTCTCCCGATCTGACCCCCTTAGACTTTTATCTTTGGGGTCATCTGAAGGCAATTGTCTATGCTGTGAAGATACGAGATGTGCAGCACCTGAAACTACGGATACTGGAAGCCTGTGCTAGCATTTCTCCTGCAGTGTTGCTATCAGTGTGTGAAGAGTGGGAGAAGAGGGTTGCATTGACAATCCAACACAATGGGCAGCACATTGAACACATTTTATAAGTGGTCAGAAACTTGTAAATAACTCATGAAAGAATAAAGTTACGTTAAAACCAAGCACACCATTGTTTTCTTGTGAAATTCCCAATAAGTTTGATGTGTCACATGACCCTCTTCCTATTGAAAAAACAAAAGTTGGATCCAAAATGGCCGACTTCAAAATGGCCACCATGGTCACCACCCATCTTGAAAAGTTTCCCCCCTCACATATACTAATGTGCCACAAACAGGAAGTTAATATCACCAACCATTCCCATTTTATTAAGGTGTATCCATATAAATGGCCCACCCTGTGTGTGTGTACACTCACCTAAAGGATTATTAGGAACACCTGTTCAATTTCTCATTAATGCAATTATCTAACCAACCAATCACATGGCAGTTGCTTCAATGCATTTAGGGGTGTGGTCCTGGTCAAGACAATCTCCTGAACTCCAAACTGAATGTCAGAATGGGAAAGAAAGGTGATTTAAGCAATTTTGAGCATGGCATGGTTGTTGGTGCCAGACGGGCTGGTCTGAGTATTTCACAATCTGCTCAGTTACTGGGATTTTCACGCACAACCATTTCTAGGGTTTACAAAGAATGGTGTGAAAAGGGTAAAACATCCAGTATGCGGCAGTCCTGTGGGCGAAAATGCCTTGTTGATGCTAGAGGTCAGAGGAGAATGGGCCTACTGATTCAAGCTGATAGAAGAGCAACTTTGACTGAAATAACCACTCGTTACAACCGAGGTATGCAGCAAAGCATTTGTGAAGCCACAACACGCACAACCTTGAGGCGGATGGGCTACAACAGCAGAAGACCCCACCGGGTACCATTCATCTCCACTACAAATAGGAAAAAGAGGCTACAATTTGCACGAGCTCACCAAAATTGGACAGTTGAAGACTGGAAAAATGTTGCCTGGTCTGATGAGTCGATTTCTGTTGAGACATTCAAATGGTAGAGTCAGAATTTGGCGTAAACAGAATGAGAACATGGATCCATCATGCCTTGTTACCACTGTGCAGGCTGGTGGTGGGGGATGTTTTCTTGGCACACTTTAGGCCCCTTAGTGCCAGTTGGGCATAGTTTAAATGTCCATCCCTTCATGACCACCATGTACCCATCCTCTGATGGCTACTTCCAGCAGGTTAATGCACCATGTCACAAAGCTGGAATCATTTCAAATTGGTTTCTTGAACATGACAATGAGTTCACTGTACTAAAATGGCCCCCACAGTCACCAGATCTCAACCCAATAGAGCATCTTTGGGATGTGGAGAGCAGGAGCTTCGTGCCCTGGATGTGCATCCCACAAATCTCCATCAACTGCAAGATGCTATCCTATCAATATGGGCCAACATTTCTAAAGAATGCTTTCAGCAACTTGTTGAATCAATGCCACATAGAATTAAGGCAGTTCTGAAGGCGAAAGGGGGTGAAACACCGTATTAGTATGGTGTTCCTAATAATCCTTTAGGTGAGTATATATATATATATATATATATATATATATATATATATATATATATATATATATATATATATATATATATAGGGATATATATATATATATATATAGGGATAAAGCTGATGTTATACATAATGTAAATCAGGGACAGGGTTCTAGAGAAAAGGCTTAAGGAAAGATTACAGTTTGTTTTTATGCCAATCAGAAGAGTAATTGATGAAGTCTTTGCATTGTTACAGCTCATAGGGAAGCAATGAGAACAACAGAAGCATGTGCATATAGTGTTTATTGATTTGGCAAAGGCTTATGATAGCATGCCACATGCAGAGGTTTTGAGGTGTAAGAGGGAGAAAGGAGTACCAGAGAAGTACATGAAGATTTTCTAATGCGTATATAAGGGAGTGTGGACATGGGTTAGAAGCAGTATTGGTAACATAATAATCCCAGTTAGATCCCTGTACACCAAGTATCTTCATTAAGCCCTTACCTCCTTGACCTGGTTATGGATGTGTTGGCTAATGTGATAAAATAGAAGTCCCCCTGGTGCATGCATTTGCTACTGACATTGTGTTGTGCAGTGTAACACTAGAAAATAATCAAGTGGAGAGGAAGCTGGAAGAATGGAAAAGGACTAAAGCAAAATTCACTAACAAATAAAAATTGTTTTTTTAGAAAGGCATATTTTTAGTTTATGTTTGAAATTGTCCTGCACTTAATACCATTTTGGGGGAAAATATTTGCTTACCTAATAAAAAGTGTTTGACTCACAGATACTCCTGATTTCCTAGTAGCATTGTTTGGATTAACACCAGATGATATATGACAATGGGAGCTATCCAGCAAAGGAGTGTTAGCACTACAAATGAACTAGGTACATTGTTGGGAAATGCACTGTGGAAAGGTAGTTCTACTTATAATACTGCTTCAGAACTACAATGGAGTCAAAATAACAACAAAACAACAATTGAAAATGATCACAACACAAGTAATAATTTTATACTTAACTTGTATTAAATGATTATTTAAAGCAAAGTGTATGTCAGGGTCTGCCTTAAAGGCCACACTAAAAAAATACAAATTTCGTGATAAGGAATGGTACAAAGTTTAATCAGTTTTTCAAGAATTAATTAGTGCCATTCTTAAATAACCTTATGGTGTCTTTTTTTTTTTTTTTGATGTTTTAATATACCTGAGAGGGGCTGTCTTATAATTTCTCTATGAAATTGGTATGGTAAGCTGTTAAGTGTTAATTTTTTTTTAATGTATGTTCATTTTCTGGAATGTTGTACTTTATTTTTGGAAATCAGTTGTGTTTTGCTTGTTGTGGTAAAATTTTAATTCTTAAAATTTAAGGATTTCATATGTGAAAGTAATTGAAAAATTCTATTGTAGTGTATGTGATCAGTCAAACAGGTCTACTAAATGTACAGATAATAAACCACTTAAGTAAAAATTGCTTTCCTGGCAAGACATTCCTTTATTTGATTTTTTAAAATTTTTTTATTAATGATCAAATTGTATAGTCACATTTAATATAGCACATAACGCATGGAAAGGTGAGTATATTAACATAGAAAAGGGACCTATTGCAAATTTTGTCAGTAGCAACAGGTATTTACTTCCTGTAGTAAATTTGTTATTGTTTTTTTCTTTTCCAGGTGAAGATGGGGTTATTAGTTGATTTAACCAATACAACAAGGTTTTATGATCGTACTGAGATTGAAAAGGAGGGAATAAAATATGTAAAACTTCAGTGCAAAGGGTGAGTATTGTAGGCATCTACATATCTCTATCTCATGATCCTGAATTGTATAAAGTAATTAAAGGAAAATTAAATGAAGGACAATGACATGTTTTATCAGTTATAATGAAGCAAATGGTCTTGGTGGTTTAATATTAATTGGCTACTTACCCTAGACGTAAAAGTGAAATCACTATCATCATTTGATTTTTTTTTCTCTATGCTATTTTAGACATGGTGAGTGTCCAACTACAGAGCATACCCAGATGTTTATTAGACTATGCGAGAACTTCATGGAGAAGAATCCTACTGAACTGATTGGTATGCCTTCTATTCTCTTAAATTTCTCTGTTTGGGCTAATTTTTTTCTTGGTTCTTATCTCCCAGGGCTGAATATTTTTCCAAAAACTGACATTTTTAAAAAAAGAACACAAAGCAATTGTTTAACATATTAAATCAACAAAAAATATTTACTTTTGACAAATGTTACTGTCTTGCATGTTGTATGAGCCTGCATACTCTATGATTTCACATACATATCACATACATTTTACACAGCAAAGTCCTACAAAGTCTGATCTCGCTCAAAGCAGCCAATTTCAGTCATTGCCACATTGCACTGCTTACAATACGTATTTCTTTGGTGGCTACTTTTCAATTGTCTGTTGCTGCACTTTCTCACATACAGTGGAACCTCGGTTCACGAACGTCCCGGTTCACGTACAACTCGGTTCACGACCAAAAAGATCGCCAAACTTTTGCCTCGGTTCACAACCACACACTTGGTATACGAACAAGCCAGGTTCCCTTGCCTGCCTGCAAGCTGAGCTGAAAGAGAGAGAGAAAGAGCGAGCGAGCACGTGCCTGCTAGGGAGGGGGAGGAGGAGATTGCTTCACGTGTTTGCTGAACATGCCAGTTTCCCTTGCGTCCTCAGTTGAGAGAGAGAGAGAGAGCAAGAGCGAGCAGCCGTGCCTGCTGGGAAGGGGAGGAGGAGATTGCTGCACATGTTTGCCTGCCTATCTGTAGGCTGTAGTGCAAGCGAAACCATCCCTCCCCACAGGCAGCCTGAGAGAGAAAGAGAGCTGCCATGCTTTTTCATTTAAGCAAAGCCGCTCCTTGTTCATTGTTTTCAATAAGACGTGCACTCTCTTTGTGCTCTACAGTATTTCGTGTGCTTTTGCAGTTAACTATGGCTTCTAAGCAAGTGGAGAGTGGTCAGAAGAAAGTTTTGAAGAAAATTGAAATCGAAGTAAAGAAAGAAATTACAAAAGGTGGAAAAACTGTTTACCAGTTTACTCATTTACCAATCGGAGAACCCTCGTGCTTTCAAGCAGCACAATGTAAACAAAGCCAGACTGCCAGTAATGTGGAGGGTCACAAGAGCGTTCTTTTGGAATGGCTGCATGAGGCTTTCACTCCCACCAGCTAAACAGCTAAAAGCACCAGAAACCCAAGAAATCACAAGAGAGAAAACACCTGAAGGAAAACACTTCATGCCAGAACTCGTTTCATGCAAGGTTAGTTTTCTTGGTGGTTTTTGTATTACGGATTTTTCAAAAGTTATTTTTTTAGTTCATAATGCGATTTGTTGCAATGTTATTTTTCTCTTTTTCAAATGTTCACTTTTTCCTTGTGCTTAAAACTCATGAAAGGTTTACAGATGGAGTTTTTCATAGCGATTAGGTGCGATGTTACATTTCTCTTTTTCAAATGTTAGCTTTTTCCTTGTGCTTAAAACTCATTAAAATTGTTTACATGGAGGACTTCATCGTGTGATTTGTTGCAATGTTACTTTTTGGTTGCTTGCGAGTTGGTTTTGCAAGCGCTTGGTTGTTCCTTTTTTTCTGCTGTGCTTAAAACTCATTTGAACAACATTGTTTACAGCGATCAGGCTTTAGGTTTAATACAGTAGCGTGATCTCCTGCAATGTTATTTTTGTTTGCTTGTGAGTTGGTTTTTGCAAGCGCTTCGGATTTGTTCCTTTTTTTTCTGCTGTGCTTAAAACTCATTTAAAAAAAATGCTGCGCGAGCACGTGCTACAGAGAGATTAGAAAGCACTAGCGAGCAAGCAGAGAGAACTTTGTTTGTTTGTGAGTTGGTTTTGCAAGCGCGGATTTGTTACTTTTTTTTCTGCTGTGCTTAAAACTTTTGAACAACATTGTTTACAGCGATCAGGCTTTAGGTTTAATAGCGCGATCTAGGGAGGGAGGGGCTTTGGTGGTGTGTGTGCTACAGAGAGAGAGCGCGAGTGAGCCTGCTCGTGTAGATGATCAGGGAGCCTGGGTGTTTTGTGTCAGTGTTATTCAATGTTTTTACATTAGTTTACTATTACACTGTGGATTCTATGGTGTAATTAACTATATTTGTGCTTAATCTTTACATATTTTTACATATTTACATACAGTTTGTACGGTCTGGAACGGATTAATTGTATTTACATACAATCCTATGGGGAAAACTGCTTCGGTTCACGACCAACTCGGTTTACAACCAAAGTTCTGGAACGAATTATGGTCGTGAACCGAGGTTCCACTGTATATTGTTAGTGTGTACTGTAGAGAGACAAGTCACCCTTTTGCCATCGTGCCATTCCACTGCCACCAAGATTTCTGCCCGCATGAAAACCGTATTGTCACCTCTTTTCATCTTCTGAAACTTTATGAACTTTATGCATGGCATTATAGCCTGGCTCACCCCATGGGATTTGCTTCTGTTTATTACAGAAGTGAATAAAACTTTGCAGCAGCACGTACCTATCACCATGCTAAATAACCTGTCCAAAGCCACCAGGGGACAAAGCACATTTGGACCAATGCTCCCTGAAGTTATATCACTAGTTCTGTCCCATCTCTATTTGTAATAACACAGCACACTTCATCTCGTCTTTTGTTGTAGGTTTACACTTTGAAAAACAAGAATGCGATGCAAACGCAGCACGCGATTCAAAAAATTTCTCTGCCTACCTGTTTGTCTCGTCTGACGGTAGCTGAAAAGCAGCACCAGGAGAGAGCAGCCTGAAGTACAGCAGCTGGTGATCTGTCGTGTCCAACAGCAAGCCATGCCGTCTTGTGAAGTCCGGTAGCCAGATCGGCTCTCAACGGATCAATGTCTGTGTATTTATCCCACATGAACCTTGCCGTAGATGCATCGGCTGTGCGAAGGCGCTCAACTGGCAGCAGATCCGCTGGCGCGGCATCGGCTGGTGTTTGATCAGCTGATGCCGGCTTCTCACTCTCTTGCTCAATCTCCTGATCACTGTCAATAAAATCCAATTCTGAAAAATCAGAGTCCGACTCTGCGATAATGCGCAAAACATTGTCTGCCGAGTGTTTTCTTTTCTGCACTCGCCGCTCCCTTGTCACATGTCGATGCCATCTTGCCATTGTTTACATTTCGCAACTCACGCACACGCTAGGATTAGTTGCCGAGTCAACAAGTCTAGCATTCCTCCAAGCACAGAGGGAATGCCTGTGATGTGACAGTGAGATTTGTCGCCATTTATCGCCCTCTATCCCTGGATGTCGACTTCAGTCGACATGCGCCCTCAACCCCTCCTGTCGACAAAAGTCGACATCCGCCCTAAAAGAGTTAAGAGCTGTGCAAGCAAACCATGTGGATTAATAGTCATTTTCTGTTTGAAATTTTTAGACGTTTTTTTATATGTCAAAATCTTTTTAACCTGGGTTTAAACTTTTTTTAAATTATATTTTAATCGAAAATTCTTCATTTAAAAAAGCTTTGTATTTTACTATACATTGTCACAATAACGAGTGTCACAATAGCGAGACATACTCAAGATAAAGATTTGGGGCAGCCACCTGTATAATCTGGTATCCCGGCTGCAAAGTCTTTCTTTTTATGAGAATATACAGCAGTGAAGTGCATACAAACGAGTCCAAAACAAGACTGAGGGAAAAGGGAAAAAGGGCAGGCTTTTAAAGGGGAAGACAGGAAGTGAGGTCATAAGGATCGGGCACGTGTTCATCACTCATTGGATCAGGCCCGGAGGTGACATTAGGGGGGCCGGAGCTGGTAAGGTCTGTTTCCATTGGTTCGGTCCCAGAAGTGATATCAAGAGAGCCAGGTGGAGTCTCCCAGGAATGGTCTACAGGGAAGTAGAGAAAAAGAGTCCGTGCACTCTGCCACATCCCGGCATGCCTCAGAACTGGCTTCACTCAAGGCCTTTAGCTGCCTCCCATGCGCATGTGTGTGACAACATCTATTTAATTAATGAAATGTGTTAAGGTATTAACCTCAAACATATTCAATTCAGGGTCACTGGGTTCCGCATCCTATCCCAGAAGCATTACGTACAAGGCAGTAATCAGCCCTGGACTCTTCTCACATACCCATTTTAGAATCACAGGTTAATCTAATATTTTTGTCTTTGTGATGGGGAGGAGAACTGGAAACTTAAAGGAAAACCCCTGTGGACACTGATTCCTTAAATCTGGGATACTGTATTTATAAGGCAGGGTTCCTAAACTCTAAACCACTATGTTACCCTGAACCTTAATGTACTTAACGCAAACACTTTATGTTGGAATTGCCATAGAAAATGATTCTGCATCAGATGTTGATATTAGCAAGTCACACTTGCCCATTTGAGCCAGCTCATCCGATGTTTTTATTTTTGTGTTGAGGTTACCAGATTTTATTTTTTAGGAAACCCATGCAGATATTAAATGATAATGTAACTTATGCAGTCCTAGAACTATGTTTATTTGTTATTCACATTAAGATGCCCTTTGTTGGAGTAATAGGAAATAATGTGGACTGAGATGGCCATGGCAGAAACTTAATTTTGTGTCCATCTGGACATATATTTTGAATCATTGTCCTCCTGGTATATCCAATAATGACACAGTTTTAGTTTCTTGGCAGAGGCAGACATTTCAATTTAAAATCTCCTTGTTTGTCATGGTGTCCATAATTTCATGTACCCTAACTAGGTTACAATGGCCATTGGAGAAAAAAACAGCCTCACAAGTTTATGACTACCATACATACAGTGGTGATGAGGTTCTCTTTGATATAGCCATCCTTCTTTTACGCCAAACCCACCTTGATTGACTTTTTGTTTTGTCTGACTGTAGAACATGGTTTCTGTCAAAGTTTCAGTAGTGTTTAGTAAGCTCCAGGCACTGCCATTGGTGGTTAAGTGACAGGAAAGGCTTTTTTTATGCCTTCCAAATAATCTTTTGGCATGTAGGTGGTGTCTGATGGTAGCTTTTGAAACTTGGTGACTGGAAGATGCCACTTTCTTCTGTATTTCTCCAACAGTGATCCTTGGGAAATGTTTACCTTTCTTACCATCCTGTTTCTGGGGGCAAAATAAACTTGGGTATTCTTCCAGACCAGTTATCAGTTCCAGTTGATCTGAAGTTTTTAATTATTGCCCTAACTGTACTGTAGATATGTGCATTTTTCAGGCGAGTAGCAATTTTTTTCTATAGCCATATGAAGGTCAGCACAATTTTCTCTTATTTGAATTGTGTGTTCTCTTCTCTTTCCCACTTGATGAATGAATAAGGTAATTTGGATTCTGTGCCACCTCATATTTATACCTGAGTAGAACAGGAAATCATAGGTTACTGCTTAAAAGTTTCAACACACTCTGATCAACTTAAAAAAAGTACGATATAGATGGAAAAAAATGCTTCGGTTACACTTTATTTATTAGAATTTCTAAGGGTGACAGTAAACACGGCACATGTATTTTTGTTAAAAAAATAATTATGCCTTTAATGAGGGATTATTTTTTCTCAGAAAAAATATATTTCAAGTAAATGTTGGATTTCTCTTAGTTTTTACAGTGCAAGATTGAGATAATATACCAAAAGTGTTTATTTTTTATATAAAGCATCCTTTCTGCTGTTCTGCAGGGGTGCTAATAATTGTACCTTGTTAACTGTATATTCATTTCAGACCAATTCGCAATACGTACAGTAGGCAGTCTTTAGCTCATGTTCACCATGAAATGAAAGAAATTGTCGCAGTATGCATCCACAACCAAGTATTTGGCAAGTACTCCTCTCAAACTTTTCTCTAAACTGCAATATCCTTTCCAACCTAGAACTGTTTTTGAGCCTACTATTAAAGTCCTGATTTGATATTCCAAATATCTTCAATCTGGGTAAAGTATTTTTTAGATTTCCAATTCCCCACTAGTGTAATTTCCATCATTCTAGCTATTTGCTTTATTTTTTCTTCACTTATAGTCTAGAATAAAAGTGCACTTGTTTTTTATTCTTGTACACCAACATATGTTCCTGTGTTTGAGCGACACGGGCATGCTCAAAAAAATAGACGTGTAATGCCACGAAAAGTGCATGCAGGCACTTCAGTTCGCAAGCATTGGTAGGAGAATGCAGTCACAAGTACGCTGCAGAGCTACAGCGCGTCTTTATGTGAAAACAGCATTCTCAGATGGGGGGTAGGGAAGGATCCTGAACACGACTGAGAATGAAAAGTGAATTAAAAAAAAAAAAACTAACCTTTACAAGTATCATAAATTACTGGCTGTTACACACTGAAATCAAATGCGTGTTTTTATTCTAAAATAGTAAGAATAAGAGCAGTTTACTTCTCAAAACCTAACCGTGTGGGATCGAACTTATGGATACTAGTCAGCGGCTGATACCATTATGCCACAGTGGTAGCTGTAGTAAGTATGTGTCAATATGGCATGCTAAGGTGGCTTTTTTCTGCAGTTATATTTTTGAATAAAATCATATTTGTTCTATTATATTTGTACCTTTTGTGGAAGTGTTTGATATTTGGACTTCAGGCTTCATACATTATATAGTTTATGCTTACATTTTGTCATTTACTACTACAATATGAAAAACGTTTCTGTTTTAAAAATGTGTTTACACGGATTACTGTAGAAACGGAACACACGTGAAATGCGTGTGTTCCAAATAATGATCTATTATTTCCACTCTAAAACTCCACTTCACTCCCAGATAATCAATCAAGGCATGAGCTGAGAGAAGTTTGTGCACGTTCTAAGTCGGTGGGGGGATGGAATAGCCGGCTGCTTGCAGCCTGATTTTTATCAGCACATTTAGATGACAAAAGACACTGGTGGAGAGCTGTGAACGATTTTAAGAAGCGATTTAAGGTGGGACGGAATTACGAGTTTTTTCGTAGGCTCTGGTAATTCTAGTGTTAAGCGATCAGTTGGGAAAGTTGCCTTCTTATAGACAGTGTTTAAAACCATGGCTGTAAAACTTTTTAAATTACTATTTTTCAAATATTCACCATGGCCATATGTTTAACATCGTGCTATGTTTTCTTTCTGATTTGCAGAGCCTGATCATTTTTTACTTAATGATGCTGTTGCGTTTACTCCACTGTAGGCAGCGTTTGGTTTAATGTTACAATGTCATATAATATACAGTGCAAAAATGGCAAATCTTTGAAATATTTCCCTGAAAAGTTAAAGTATTTAATCTGCCACAAATAATTTACATGAGATGGTTTAAGACAAAGGCACCTCTTTTGCCCTCCACTATTGTTTTCTGTAGGATTATGTTTATTTCCCCTTGGGATTAATAAAGTATCTTTCTATCTAATCTATCTAATCTATCTATCTAATTTTCTCTGTATTTAAAGTAAGATCTCTGTCTTAGAAATAATCTCAGGCATTTGACAGTACTGTTGTGAAGTTGTTGAATATTAAGCCATTACTTGGATTATGTGTTAAACAGTCCTTTGTATTACAGATTTTCTCCTGCTGCATGAAATCCTACCTTTATAACGCTGTAGTGTTGGTGTAGTTATCATTTTATAATGCAACCTTTTTTAATTTAGAGCAGCTGAGTAAAGATTTGAAATCTCCAGAATGAAAATATTTCCTAAAATAGTAATCCTTATTGTCTATATATTTCAGGTTTCTATTTGTTTCTTGCCAAATTCATGAAATAAATTGGTACAAAGATAGACCATAATGAGCATATGTTATTGTAGTATTGCTGGTTTTGCAGAAGCTTATTAAATAACTGCCATGCTTTGGCATTATCTTGGTTCTGGCTGGGGCACTCAAGGACATTCAAAAAGTTGTCCCTAAGCCACTCCTGTATTGTCTTTTCTTTGTGCTTAGGGTGATTACTCTGTTGGAAGGTGAACCTTTCACCCGATCTCAGGCTTATGCTCCTAGAGTTCTTTAAATACTGTTTAGCAAACTTGAAGTGGGAGTGAGCTTCTCTACTGTAACCACCTGATTGACAGACTGCTACTGAGATGGTCATCCTTCTGAAAGGTTCTCCAATCTCAGCAGAAGACTTCCAAAGCTCTGTTCAAGTGTTTGTTGGGTGTTTCGTCACCGTCATGACCCAAGGCACTTCTTGCCTGGTCACTTAGTTTAGCCGAAAAGCCAACTCAAGGAAGACTGCTGGTGGTTCCAAACTTCTTCAGTTTCACAATTATTGAGGCCACTATACTCCTGGGAACACTCAAAGCCTTAGAAATGTTTTTATACCCTTTGCTTGATTTATACCCCACCACAGTTTTATCATGAAGGTCTGCAGGAAGTTCATTCAACTTTATTCATTGGACATAGCTTGGTTTTTGTCCTGACAAGCAGTGTGAATTGTAAAACCATATATACACAGGTGTGTGCCTTTTTAAACTTCAGTCATGTTTTAAACACATGATAAGAATAAATAAAACAAAAAAGGTGCACCTGACCACAATTTGAAGTGCCACATCAAAGGGTCTAACTACTTACATATATGAGAGATTTCACTTTTTGATTTTTAATACATTGAGAAAACCTTTATAAACATGTTTTCACTTTGACATTATGGGTTATCGAGTATAGATCAATGGACAGAAATTGCATATTTAACCATTTAAACTTAAATATACAGCACAATAAGGTACAGAAAGTGAAGGGTTTCAATACTTTCTAAATCCACTGTAACTGTAAGATGCATTGTTTAATAGACAAGTACATTATATACAAGAGAAAATTACTCAACCTGTAGGTAAGACCTTTACTGGAGTTGAAAGGGGATTCTATATTAGGATCTAACTGTGACTCATTAATTTATATTGGAGAAAACTATTATGGTGATAGAAAATACTGATGGATCCATCTATCCATATTTTCCTCAACATCCTATGTTCTAGGTGGTAGGGTGGTAATGCCTATCCTGGCAGCAGTAGTTACAAAGCAGGGCCGCTTATAATGTAAGGCAGTTGTATACAAAAGTTATTGAACTGCAAAAGTTTGAAGTGTATTTCATCCCAAAGAAATACAGAATGGAGTAGTAAGAAGCTAATTAAGTACTGGAGCAATATATTGTTAAGTGTATAATATTTACTTAGGAATAAGCAGAAGTTAATTTTGGCATTTATAGGTTTCCAAATTAGATTTAAATTGTAAAATTATAAATTACATATTGTGAAAACAAGTTTTATAGCTTTAGTACCTAGGAATCTTAGTAAATCTCTAGTAGGTTAATTTGTTGTAAAATAAACCTGGCCGTGTAAACCTTTAAGTATTTTACCACTAGGTGGAGCCCCTGCATTATTATATTTTTTAAACTTCTGCAGTTCATAAAATGTTAGTGCCACTTATTATTTATATAATTAAAATTTGTTTACTTGTAGAAGTAAACGGCAGTATTTGTATGTTTTGTTGCTTGAAGGAAGTAAATTAAAGTTCAAATTAATATGAAAGTCCTGTGTTAAAAACAAAAATGGCTTAGTATTTACAGATTTAGTTAAGTTTATGAAAGTACTCTTACAAAATAAGCAGTCTTTCTTTTGATAAATTTTGATGTCTAAGAAAATTTGACATTTTGATGTAGTATGTAATTAGTACACTGTTGATGATTATGGTAGGAAGCTTTACGGGTGTCTAACATATATTTAAAATATATGTTCTGTATATTCATGCTGTCTTTGGTTTTTTACACAGTGACTGTTTATTGTTACTACTATTATTACTGGATTGATACTGCAGTTTTCTGTTTTACCAATATTTATATATTTAGACACAAAGCCTTTAACTAGTTTTATATCTTGTTCCCATCAAACTATCATTTATGGCAGTTTAAATTAGGAACCAATGTCTCTTCTAAATATAATTATCAAGTTATTTGATGTTCCTTTGAATAATTGACTTTGGTACCATAAAAGTGATTGTATATCTTCATATCAGGACAAAATACCTGTCTTTCTGAGAATCATTTGTCAAATGATAAATTAAAATACAAATTAGATGTTTTTAAGACAAAAAATAAAAACTGGATGCCGTAAAACTTACGGTGGATATTGAGAATTTATCAAAAGGTTAGAAAAATAAGTGATTTAGGAACCCTAGCGAAAACAACCCTGAGTTAAGTAGAGCAAGAAAATAATCTGAATTACTCGGTACAGATAAAGTCTTGATCTTAATCCCATAGAGGTTCTTGACATTTTCTATTCATATGCTGTACAGTGTCAGAGAAACTTGAGAGATGGAGAGGGATTCAACCAAGATGATGGTGAAAATCACTTCCAAATAGTGCACACTAATTTGACATTTACTCAAAAGGCTTAAAGTTGTTTTAGAGAAAAAGGTTTCTCCATCATATAATACTGTGAAAAGTCCAGTTACTTGAGTAAGCATCATATTTATTTTTTATTAATATTTTTTAAAATATATTTTGTGAATGATAGCACAGGGACTAGCAATGTTTCCTGTGTATACGTGCACATTTGGGAATCTCTTAGTATTCTAGTTTTCTCAAGTGTTTTCTGTAGCTTGAAATTTACCATTTTTGTGAATGTAGGTGTTTGCATCAGTTGGATTGGTGTCTCATATTGGTTCCTAACTTGGGCCTGATGATCCTGTGATAGGCTGTTGTTCTCCTTGACACTCTAGTTAAATAACCCGGCATGGGTGAACATTTTCTGATATATAACTTAATTAAGGATGTTGAAAACAGCTTTACTACTTGATTTAGATCTGCTTAAAAATAGAATGTGGAAAATAGTATGAAAAAAACTTCACTCGGTAAACCTTTTATTTAGCATTTAAGAACTTCTGCAAAGTACTGCATATATTATTGTGAGGATGTATTTGAAGAGGAATTTGAGTTTTTCCCTTGACCTGGTTGTCATATTCAAGGCTAGCCTGATAGTCTGTTTCAAATTGAAAACATAACTGCTAACATATTACATCATACATCAGGAAATTTTTAAGACATGTATTTAAAGACCATACCCACCTTAGTAACTGTCTCTTTCAGTTATTGCTATCTTGGAAACATCACTGATCCCTAAATGCAGGAATTACTGGACTCCTGCAGTCACTATGGTTGGACAGTCTCTGATTCATCTCTGTCTCTTTTTGATTTCCAAACTCCTCCATCCAACTTATAATATGTTTAATTTTGTCCATGCAGTGGTAAACCAAAACATTATGAAGAACTAAATAATATACTGTTGTTCCTGTGTGCTGGCAAAACACCTTTGGCCAATCAAGGCATGGACTCTGCAAGTCTTCTGAAGGTGTCCTGTAATATCTGGCACCAGGACGTAAGCAGCAGATCCTACATGTTGCAGTGTGGAGCTACAGCAGATTGGACTTGTTCAGTTTGATTGAGATGTGAGGAATTTGGAGGATAGAGCAACACCTTGAACTCAAACCATTCCTGATCACATCATGCAAAGCATCACAGACCCTCCCCTGGAAGGTCTTCTTCCTATTGTATATCTTGGGGTTGTCTCTTTCCCAGCACTTACTTTACAATTCATGTGATGCAACAAAAAAATTGTGATCATCTTCTATTGATTCAAGGTCCAGTTGTGATGTTCATGTGCCAATTGTGTGTGCTTTTGATGGTGGGCAGGTGTTAACATTGGCACTATGTGTGGCTTGTGGCTGCACTGTCACAAACACAGCAGGGGTCGATAAAATTTTTGTTGTGCCACATTACTACTGTAACCAGCATTAAAATTCTCTGCAGTTTGTTCCACAGTAAACCTTCTGTTGATTCATGTTAGATGGTATAGCGCTTATTGACCTATCGCATCTATTAGTCTTGGCCACCCTGTCAGAGGTTTGTGATTTGTTTTTTCCTCCTTAGCCCACTGTCAGTAGGTACTCTCCACGGGTGACTGAGAGCACCCCACAAGCCTTGCCGTTTTGAAAATACTCCGACCCAGTTATCTGGCCATAAGGACTTTCCTTTACCAAAATCAGTCAATTCTTTACACTTGCCCATATATTCTGCATTCAGCACATCATCTATGAGTACCTAATTTCAGTTTACCATCTAGTATATCCCTCACCTTACCACATGCCATTGCTACCAGATAGTTGTCATTCGGTTCATATGGGAGTGGTCATAATTGTTTAAATCATCAGTGTTTATTACAGGGCATGAGTTCAATTGTACATTTTTAGATTGCTTTTTGTAGTATATTATGTGTAATGCTGCAACTTTACGATATATTGAATATTAAGCGGTTAATCTCATTAAGGCCAGGAGACATTTGTAGCAACTGTGATGCATGGCAATAAATTTCAAGTTCACGTTCAAGTTAAATTTTACATTGTTTAATTACACTGAAATGCAATTTTGTTATTTATACTTGCATTTATTTTGAATTTAAATCAGCCATAAGCAATTTGAAGCACACTAACTCTGATCTGTTGGATACATTATCGCAAATTGATGACATCTGTCTCTTTAGTTAGGGAGTCAGGTATGAAGTGCATGACTCCTAATGCTTTTCACTAGCAAAACTTGTGTGAAGGTCTTATCAGCCATTAAGCTGAAAAACGTCAAGAAAGAAACTTGTTTCTGTTTTTTTTTTAAAGTGCAATATTAAACCTGTATTTTAAACTATATTTTAAATTATTTTTAATATATAGTATCAGTGAGCTTAAATTAAACTTTATACTCTTCTCTTCATATCCCATGAACAATTTGTGTTTAAAAAAAAAAAAGCTATGGAAGTATGCTTTAAGGACAGAGAACTGATATAAGGTTTTACAACATTCTTTGTAATCCTGTGAATATTAACAGTTACAACAGTTGAATCTGTGCACAAAACATGCAGTTATATTTGCTGTTATATTAGGTTTCCACTGCTTAGTTATAAAGGCAGGTCTTTATTTGTTAGTTGGCTTCATTATACATAGTTCTACAGATTAGGTTGTGGTGTGTTTTTGTTTTTATACAGCTTACTTTCATTTTTAAGCACAGTTTGTTATGAACTGTTACAAATACAGTGTCTTTAAATCTTAGTTTAAAACACAACACACCAGTTATGAATGAACACAAAAAAACAGCATACATCCATTCACATAAATATTTGTATTTTTGAACTATAATAATAATGGTTATTCAAGTGTCAATCTCAGAACTCCCCCTAGTTTATCGGTTGTCCAGTCCCACCATGGTCATCAGGCATTACATCACATCACAGGCACACAATAAAAATTCCACCAGAGTAGCAATGTTACTGAACTTAAAAAGAACATGAAATGCACTTAATAATACTATTGAGCAGTTTGAGAAAAATAATAATGAATAGCAATACATTCTGAAGTAAGAGCAGATAGCTGAATCTGTTCTCACAGGCCAGTTTACTTTAAGTAAATTTAATGACTAAATTCAGTTCTGTCCTATGATTATGACATCTGCTGTTTAGCATTGCTTTCATTACCTTTAATCGCATAACAAACTAAGAGTGAGTTCTAATTGTATCCATTAACTGGTGAGTTGCTCTGCAAGTTGGCTGAAGACAGGTCATATTATAAGTTCTGGTACATTTTCGGCACCTTCTTAATCTAATTCATTCAAGTATGGACATCAATTATCTACTTGAGAAATATGGTAAAGGGTTCCAAGGCATGTTTGTAATTGTGGACAACATAATATTCTGAGACTTTTTTTTATTAAGGATAGTCATAGCAAATGATATTGGCAGAGAACTACTAGCTCTTGTGTCTTGTTTTGATACTGCAAAGAGAAAACACTGAATGTTGTCCACTTGGCTTTTCAGGTTGACTTTGCTGAAAGTCACTGCAGAGTTAAATTACTGTTTGCAAAAGGTTATCATGCAGATTAGCAATTAATTTAATAAGTCAACAAAACACCAAAGCAAATTCTTCTGAGAGCTTACTAAGTAAAGGCTTGGGGTTAAGTTCTGTCCATTTTTGTTTTCTGTAATTTATAGCAACAAAACACTTAAGCGTACTGAAAAACTTCTTTGTGGTTAAGCTTCCTGGTTTTTAAATTTGAACTAATACCTTTACACTGTAAACAAGATAGGTTTCAGATGATTGTTTAAAAGATATTAAGTATATTTTTATAAAGTGTAACTTTGTTTGCAATGAAAGAGTGTGTTCATTTTCCTTTGTTTAACTTTGTGTAGCTGCTTTTCTATAATCCATTCAATCAATGAATGAAAACAAAGTATTTGTATAAATAGAAGAGATGTTTGTACACATCTCTTACTGATACCTGTAAATTAAACATACACTAGCCTCTCTGCCTTTTAGCCATGTTCATGTTAAAATTAACTTTGATCTGCACAGTATGGGCAGAAATATCCACTCTGTTGTGCACTGAAATCAGTGATTTAGAGCAAGCTGGTAAAATAAGACAGGCCAATTTAACATTTGCAGGTGCTTGTATTTTAGGTTAACCTTGAAAAAATACTGTTAATGATTCTACTGGACAGCCATACAAGGCTAATGTTGATTGTCTCTCTCCATCTCATCTCCAAAAAAATCTTGGTTTTTTGATTGATGAAATAAAAAAGATAATTGTCAATTTGCTTTAAGATTTCAAGAAGGTTCCTTACAGAGTATATTGAATTTTGACTAAGTAAATTGAAATTGAGTAAACTCTAGATAAACCAATTCATTCAGCAGTGTGAATATTTATGCTCAACGTCTGCAACATAATTAAACATATACCAATGTAAATAGTGCTTGAGCTTTTCAGAGAAAGGCAAACAAAACATCTTAACTCTAAGTGGTATTTGGCAGTATTTTATCCAAGCAATGGCTTTGGAACAAGTATGTAATGTTAATCTCTTTCAGTATTCCTTGTTGTAGCATCAACCTAATTGAAAACATGCACATTTGCAGTAATAGCATTTTAAGGCCAGGTAATAAAATAACTGTTAATGCCTACATTTTCAGGGTAATTTAATTAACATTGTCAAGGTTACAGGGTAATAAAATTTAAAATTAAAAAGATTCTGTCAGATAAGAGTCTAATAACTATATTAATTAAATGTAATTTGTATCTTACATGCTTTTTAACATGCACAGGAAATAACTTGGTATAGGTAAGGGATGGAGTACCAAAAAAAGTTATTCATACATTAATAGCAAGAACTCTGACCCAAGCAAAAATATACCTGAAAGGTGATGATTGGTGAAAAGGCCCAAAATGTGCAAAATACTTAAATCAATTTCAATGCTATTCAGGAAATCATTGAAGAACCAAGAGTTTATAAGACTATACACCCAGTTAGGGATGTCTTGGTAGTTTGGTTCCAAGTGTTTACCAAAATTAAGAAAATGTAACAGTACTAGCTAGCTTTTTTGTATTATCTGTAGTACCAAGTGAACATTAGTACTGGATTTGTGTTTGCCTGCAACTAAGCAAATTATTTTGGAAGGTACAATAACTGTCACAAGTAATAATTAAGTAATAACTGCATATAAAAATAGCTTACCATGGTGATGATATAGTACCATATTAACACGTCATAAAGAAAAAACGCTCATGTCATTTGTGAACAGGCTTTGTGTTCAAGGCAGAAGAACTTCAGTGTGTGATTGTGGCTATTGTGCTTATAATAAAGAAAAAAACCAATGTCACACTAGACTTTTGTAATTGCCACTTTTATTTCTTTACTAGCTGAAATACCCAGCGTTGCCTGAGAGGAAAATAAAGTTTTTTTTTTAATTGTTTGAGAAAAACATAATTAAAAAAACACAACTTTAAAAATAAAAATAAAATAATAAACCTGGGTTTGCTTCCCGGGTCCTCCCTGCGTGGAGTTTGCATGTTCTGCGTGGGTTTTCTGCGGTGGGCAAGCGCCCTGCCCAGGGTTTGTTTCATGCCTTGCACCCTGTGTTGGCTGGGATTGGCTCCAGCAGACCCCGTATCCCTGTAGTTAGGAAATAGCGAGTTGGATAATGGATGGATGGATAAAGACTCACTAATGTGCTTGTCTTGCGGTGTTGTATGTATGTTATCATCCAGTTGACGCTCGGAACTGGCCAACTGTATTTAATTTGAAAAGCAACAGGGGCGCGGTAGTGCTCAAACATAAAGAATGCTGGCAATCGCCTCCAGTTCGCTCTCGTGTTTTTTTTTTTAATTGTTTGAAAAAAACATACTTTAAAAAACATGTTAAAAATAAATTAAGAAACAAAGACTCACTAATGTCCTTGACTTGCGGTCTTGTATGTATGTTATCATCTAGTTGATGCTCGGAACCGGCCAACTCTATTTAATTTGAAAAGCAACAGGGGCGCGGTGCTTCTCAAAAATGAAGAATGCTGGCAGTAGCCTGGTATATACTAACTGTGTACAGCATGGGATCCTAAAAAGTATTTAATCGTCAGAACTACTCTGGGCATTTCTCTGCTAGGATTCATGTTGCCGAAGTGCTCACATCGTTTGTGCATTAGCAGCTAAGCGACTGTCTTTCTTAGGAGGTTTCCTTTTGCCGGTGTACTGGCCTCACTTGCGTATCCTCGTAGCTGGAGCCCTCACCCCGACTCTGCGTCTCATTTCCGGGCCGGACAGACACACACACTTCCACGCGTAGAACTCTATTTAATTTCAAAAGCAACAGGGACGAGGTGGCACTCAAACATAAAGAATGCTGGCAGTCGCCTCCAGTTTGCCCTTGGGTGGTTGTTCTGAGTGTCAACAGGATGATAACATGCATACAAGACCACAAGATTACCCTCCTCCCCCCACCCTACCCAGAAGGGGGTCGGTTACGGCTGATTTCACCCTACAGTATTTTTAGTCGACCAATGAGGAACATATGTACCAAGTTTCATGAAAATCGCTCCAGCCGTTTGGAAAACAATAAGAAGCGAGCGAATGACATATACAACCATATTCATGAGTGCTGCTACTTCGGAAACAAAGCAAGGCTGAGCTCCGCAGCTAACGCACGCAGTGTTACAGAAGCGACTTTGTGACGCTGCCACCAAATACTCACAGAAAAATCCACAAGTTAATACACACGCTGTCTCTACAGTTTCGCCACACTGAATCCTCCAGGCACTACTTACAAAAGGTTACATTGACAATCGTGTTACGTTATTTTTAAAATCTTTCCTTTTCTTAGCTCAAGCACAGCTGAGAAGCTTTGATGCATGTGCTCCATAATGCGTTAAAAAATCACATTTAATCACACTTTGCAATACAAGCAAAGGGTAACTTATGTCAATGCATGATTTCATGGTACACCGATTACATTGATCAGCGCTTCCCGATTCATTTTAACCTCGCACCCCCTTGGTTTGAGAAGAAGTATGAAAAAATATGAGGTTAACACAGAAAAACAGATCACCAATTGAAGCTTTATGAATAATCGATTCGCCATCAATAATTGTTTTGGTAAAGCCATACTCCTTCCATTTTATAATTTTTCCGCCACTAGCCATGATTAAATGAATGGTAAAAAAGTAAGAGCGAAGCGAGGGTGACTTATTCAGGCAGGCGACAGCTCAATAGCTCGAATTTGGATATAAGTAGGTTCTATTTAGTCACCAGAAATATCTTTGTTAGGAATGGAAGTTTAATTTAGTCTTTAAATTTCTATGGTAAAGAAAAAGTTATGCAATGATGACTACATTTAACTAAATAAAGTCAAAACTTGATTATATAGAGTCACTGTTGGAATAAATAAAGTCAAAACTTGAATATATAAAGTCAGCGTTGGTATATATAAAGTCAAAACTTGAATATATAAAGTCAGCGCTGGAATATATAAAGTCAAAACTTGAATATATAAAGTCAGCGTCGGAATATATTAAGTAAGTGCTGGAATATCCATCCATTTCCCATCCCGTTGAATCCGACCACAGGGTCACGGGGGTCTGCTGGAGCCAATCCCAGTCAACACTGGTCGCAAGGCAGGAACCAATCCTGGGCAGGGCACATGCATCATTTTCAAAACATTAACCGAACAGTGTTTTTTTAATTTATTTTTCTGAATATGTTTTTGTTCACTTAGTTCAGTTCAGAGTCGTTTCAATCAATAGATTTTGGCTTTGACTTTATATATTCAGGAATGAGTTTATATACTCCGATGTTGACTTTATATAATCAGGAATGATTTTATAAATTCTGACGCTGACTTTATATATTCAGGTTTTGACTTTATATATTCGGGAATAACCTTATATATTCAAGTTTTGACTTTATATATTCTGACGCTGACTTTATATATTCACAAAATCAATTTATTTGCCTGTTTGGCACCCCATAGTATATGTGTGTGTGTATATATGTACACATGTATGTATGTATGTATGTATGTATGTATGTATATGTGTATATATGTGTATATATATATATATATATATATATATGAGCAACACTCATGACAATGACAAAACAATTACATTGTCAGTAATGTTACGTTATTATTAAAATGTTTCCTTTTCTTTTTACTTCTCTGCTGCCAAGCTAGGTATTTTGCTATATATATATATATATATATATATATATATATATATATATATATATATATATATATATATATATATATAGATATAGATATAGATATATATATATAGATATATATATAGATATATATATAGATATATATAGATATAGATAGATAGCTATATGAGAACAACACTCATATCAATGACAAAACAATTACATTAACAATCATGTTTTTAAAATTTTTCCTTTTCTTTTTCATAACTTCTTTAACACAATACTTCTCCGCTACGAACCGCGGGTATTCTGCTAGTGTGTATATATATATATATATATATATATATATATATATATATATATATATATATATATATATATAATATGTACTAGCCATTAAGCCTGTTACAATAACGGGCACTAGAACAGTAGTGCATAAACATTGGTAGGAACAGTCCTTCTATATAAAAGCGGTCGGGATTATCCTTCCGTCCCGTGAGTGCTACGCAGGCGCTGAGTTTCACACACGCCCGTCCATTTTGCAATGCACGATGGGATTTGTAGTTTCGTTTTTCCAGGTAAACAATGATTTTCTACTCTAGACTGTGCGATATCTTCTTCTTCTTTCTTACTATATAAAAGCGGTCGGGATTGTCCTTCCGTCCCGTTAGTGGAAAGCGTAGCGGTATTCCGCTTATCACAGACTTACTACTTGCAGCTTGCGGTGCAGGCGACATGATGTGAGCAGAGTTCTGGTGCTCCCATCGCTCCCTTGCTTTTGTGCGCGATGCGCTGGAAAAATAGACAAAATTATGTCTCTGGAAATAATTAATTTTGATGGAGTACAAATGCCTCACCGCGTAGTAAATATCAGGGAGGTTCAAAAGGGCAACCTCAATATAGCAAAAAAGTTTAAATTTCATCACAAAAATAACAGAAACTACGAGTATTAAAGTAATACCGCTCAAATGCAATATAACCAAATTAATGAGTTTGTATAAAATATCAAATTGATCTACATATTGAATTGCCTTAAGAAGTGGTCAACTTAAAAGTTGGTCGCCTTAAAAGGCGGGTCAGCCTAGTCTATATTAAATGGCAAGGGACCTTGACATCATTCTGTTTGTTGCCTGAATTTTATTTTGTCAAAAATATTTTTGCAAGAAGCCTAAAGTAAAATAATAGTAAAAATAAAACAGAAAAGTATATGACAATACAGTAAGTATAATTAATATTGCCTTAGTGTAAAACTTTGTAACAATCTGTAATACACAATATCTGAAGAAGATATTTAGGAAAAATTTTCTATTTTTTTGCCTTATGAAATGTTTCTATAAAATTTTATTATAGACAACATTTCTTGTAAATATTCTGTCTGAGTTTGGCAACAGTTTGCCTTGTTCAGGACCATCTAGAACCTTGACAACAACATCTGGAAAGCTTCTAACTCTTGATAATGCAACATATAACTGACCGTGGCTGAATACTGGTTCTGGCAAGTAAATGCCAACTTTTTCTAAGGTTTGCTGTTCTGAGTCTTTCTCTTTTAGCGTTTTTCTGGCACTCATTTTCTTTTTCTTCAATCGATCTATTTGCTTGTATTTTTCTTGGTCTTTCAGCCTTTCTTTTGTTGATGTTTACTTGTTGAGCTGACCGTTCTTCCAGGAGATGTTGGTTATATAGGATTTGTTTATTCTACTTGACGTGTCCTTTATTTTGGGTGGCATGTTGTTAGTACATACGTCCGTAATATTTTCTCTTACAGTAATACTGGCTTGTATGTGGCTGTAATATGTGTCACTGTATTTTGTGCCTTTAATTTTCTCTCGCAGTAATACTGGTTTGTATTTCCGTAAAATGCCTGCAATTTACTCTGAGAGTAATACTGGCTTTGATGTCCGTAATATGACTTTAATTTTTATCAGAACAGTGGGAAATCAGCAGAGTGCCCCCAGCAACTGATGTAATGTGTGGCGTGCAGTTGATAATCATGCCTATGGCATCTCCCCAGCAAGTACTGTGTAGTTCCTCAGCAAGTATTTTAATCTGTGGTGCGCGGTCGCGACTACCCAATCAGCACTCTCCCCAGCAATGATGTCCTTTATTTGCTTATCATACGTGGCCGCGGCTAGGCCATTCACTGTGTACCCAGCTTCCAGTGTGCGTGCTTTATTTGCTTATCATGCGTAGCCATGGCTACACCATTCACTGTGCCCAGCTTCCAGTGTGTGTGCGTCCACGGTGGCGTGCGCATGGGCGCGGCCCCGCGCATGCGCACTTCACCAGAAGACACACACACATGGATACCTGGACGCACACAGGGGTTTTATTAAAGAGGATATAGATGGAGTTAGCTCAGAAAATGAGTTGTGTGTGCTTTGAGAGCTCAATGATTTTCTGTTTATATACAAGTTAAAATTGTTTAACTTGTGTCAGATTTGTAAGATTAGATGAAATGATGGCTAGATTAATTTTGATACAGTGTTCTACACAGAACTGATAAAGGAATGGAAGTTTCACATTTGTTTTCTGATTATAATAAGCATATTAACAGATGTCTGTCCTGCAAGTCTCTGTTCATTTTTTAATCGATGTATACAGTTTGGGTTGAGGAGGAGCCATTCACACATCCACTGTTACACATACAGGACAGCTCTGGAAAGTAAAAAATGAGTTTCAAATAAGGTGACTATTTGGCTTGTTTACACCACTGTTGAAATTAGCTACTGTATTTTTTAATTCCAAAATAAAATTTTTAGTGTTTAATTGCTTTAAAGTACAAGTACTGTACTTTGTTAACCAAAATGCATAATTATCAAAACATGCAGTTAGCAGAATGTGCAAAACTGCATACTTTACAGCGGACTATAAACCTACAAACACCACATTTGTGTCATTCTTTGAAAGCAAACAAAAATTCTTCAGTGTCTAACATGTGACAAATGTAATGAAAGTGCGTACTTCATATATTTAAACAGTGCGTTATTGAATGTAATGCAGTCTGTTAGCCACAATTATAAGTAATTGACTATGGGCAAGGTCAGTTAATTGTCTAATTTTTGATTTGTACAAAGGCGTTTGTGACATTTGAAATTTGAAGTTAGTTAGCTCTTTGCCTTTTTCTTGAACCTGATTGATCTGCTTGTTTTTTTCAGGGCATGTTCCTTGTATCATATGATATCAGATAATGCTGTTTGTTCAGTGCCCCACATCAGTGAGACATAGCAGTATACTTTTTAACTGTCAAGTGCAGCAAAACGTACCATAATGGTACTTCAGTGGTAAGGTATCATCTCACAGTTTACAGTTTTTGTGTCCATCTATCTTACTGTTATGAAATTTGCCTAATCCATTTCAAAATCAAGAAAGACCATTGACTATCTTGGATGCATTAGGATACGCTAACTATTATAGAGCCAATTTAACCTAACTTTACATGTTTCTGGTATATAGGTGGAGTACTTTGAGGTAGTACTGAGTAATATGACCTAAAAAGTATATCACAGTAATTATAGTTATGGACAATAATAGTATACATTATATCATTATATAGAATGTTTTCTTATAATTTCAATAGAGCATGACTTAAATGGAGTAAAATACATAGATAACAAGTTTTTATTGCTTGGCTTAACTGCGAGGTTGTTTAGCTACTGTGTTGTTTCTTTAGTACAGTGGAATCTCGGTTTGCAAGTATAATTCGTTCCGGAAATTTGCTTGCAATCCAAAGCACTCGTATATCAAAGTGAATTTCCCCATAAGAAATAATGGAAACTCAGATAATTCATTCCACAACCCAAAACTAATCATATAAAAATTATTAATACAAAATATAAAGTAAAAATACATAAAACAAATTAACCTGCACTTTACCTTTGAAACGAATCATGGCTGGTGTGAGTGAGTTTCTAAACTCTTATGGGATTCCACCCAACGGGACGACATGCGGAAGAGCGTCCCAAAGCAATCGCAGTCTCCCAGCGCTGTAGCAGTTCGGCGTAAAAGCGTATACAAAAAGATCGCGGACATGCTATAAGCGCCTGCCGTCGATGGGTGATACAAGGAACATTATAAATGCGCCGGGCACAGTACTGCTTGGCAACGACCCTGCCTGACTGCTGTGTCTGTGTATAGGAGAGTGGCAGATCCCACTACAATAAATAAATGCGCTGGTGCTGTTTCAAGCTAAATAAAGCTGGTATTGTTAAAGTACTGAGACTCAGGTTTGTGTTTTGGGGCGCAAGACGGGGACTCGCACTCGCGCGCGCACACACACGAGAGAGAGGAACCATCAGCTAAGTTGTATCACATGACGCTCAGCAGACAAAGCGTATCCTTACTACTCATATTGCAAGACCTCGCTCTTTTATCAAGTCAAAATTTATTAATTTTAGCTCGTCTTGCAAAACACTCGTAAACCAAGTTACTCGCAAACCGAGGTTCCACTGTATTTATATAATTTCTCCCTTCTAAGAACATTTTTATTTTGCAGATGTGCAACAGTACAATATAAACATTGACTAAATAAATACATACATAATACTTAAAATCTTTGCAAATTTAAATATACACATCTACAAAAATAAGTTACAAATATATTTAAGTTTTTTAAGTTATGACTCCTTAAATATTCAAACTGCCCCACAGTGTAAAACGTTGAAAAGAAGGGTGCATTGCACACACTAGCGTTGTGCTACAATTTACAGCTTGTATGGCTTGAGTGTAGAATAGACCTGACAGGTCACAGCGTTGTCACCAGTTCTCAATACCCTTTAAGAAGCTGTAGTGTTTGCAAGTATGCTGAGCCATTTCTTGGATAATTTGAACATTTTTGGAAACTGCTTTGACACACTCTTGGAAAAACTGTCCACCTTTCTATTGTTGCTTTTCCCCATTTCCCCTCATATTTATGCATGCAAACTGACTCTCCAAACACATGCGTTTGTTTCCACAGAAAAGACAATACCTATGTGTTTTTATTGGTCACAGATGCATCATAAACCAGATGTCTGAAATGAATACTGAACTTATCATATTTTCAAATATTAGCAAGGTGACATTTTTCAGAATGATCTAATTGGAGCTAAAATAGAAGCAGAATTGTAAACTATGATGGATTAAGAGTAAAACTGTCCAAATCTTGTTTGCAATGAATTGACGGTACACTCTCCGCAAATAACAAAATGTGTTTTCTGCTGGTATAGCTAAATTCCAACTGTCCCACTTATTTCTACGTGTACCTACTATACTGGTTATACCACCCACCTATACTTTAAGGAAAACTCATGTACATGTGGGGAGAATCTGTAAATGGGAATACTGGGATTCCAACCATTGAATGTGGACATGTGAAACATCAGTGCTAACCACTGTACTCTTAGAATAGATGTTTACAATTTCATTTGGACCTTACCAGCGATCTTATTTATAAAACTTTACTCACCAAGTTTAGATTTATTTAACAAAGAAAAGTGTGGCAAATCAAAAGCACAATGAAATGTGCATGTCACATACAATATAATGTTTTCAGTTATCTGTCAGTGTGATCTTTGGATTTTTAAAATTGGTGCAGTAATAGTATCATGCTAGAATTATTATTAGGGAATTAAAGTAGTCCAAGATTATGGTTTCTATAATGGAATTTATTTCTGAAGTTCTTTTTATAATTAATGTAGCCATACTATGTTGTATTTTTAAATATTATAGAATTATGTGTAATTGATTTCTATGCTGTAATACCGAAAAAATACAATTTGCAAAAACTACTTCTAATTTTATATTGTTTTTGAAACCTTGATATAATCTTACAGATATCTGATGATAATAAATGGGGCAAAACGGTTCTGATTCACCTTTTTAACAGTAACAGAAAGATGACAGCAAATAAAATATAATTAACATTTTTGACAGCACTTTCCCCTCAAGTGGACTCAGATGGAAAAGGGTATGCAATTTCTAGCATACAAAAGTCCAATCAATGTACTGCAAACACATGCAAATACTTCATATACTGCATATGGTCAGACTACAACTGAATTCCTGATATATAGTTCAAATCTCAGTCATGCAATAACACCAGTACAGAGAGTATAACTTTTGTTATATGAACATGCCAAAGTGTAATCAGTATTTTAAATGATTACCTCCTTCCCAGCGTAACTCGGAATCACTCATGTCACACAGCTGGTAAAACTGATTATTAAGGCTTTGTAAGTGAGCAGCAGGGAGCTGAAGATAAGTTCTTAGGTGATCCTTTGTCAAATTAATTGGAAATTTATGTTTGAAAATACACATATTTTATCACGCAGGGTTAAAATATGACATATTGTGCTTAAATAATTTCACTCCCTTTATTGTCTAGCAAAACACACAGCAAAATAATTTAGAATTTATTGATTAAAAATATTTTGAAGAATGAACTGTTAATAGATTTATTGTTCTAAGACATACCGTAGATACTCGCCTATTAGTCGACCTCGCAGATAAGTCGAGTGTTTTGTTTAAGCCGAAAATTATGAAATTTGTTATGACCCACGTATAAGTCGAGGGTAAAGCTTGACAGCCTGTCAAATTCTTTGAATTTCATAATTATACCCAATGTACCTGGGCCCAGACTTTCAACATTTTAATCTTTGAAGCATTTTAGTAAGCCAAAATTAAAACTCCAAAAACATTTTTATTCATTTACTTACAGTTAGAATATTTCAATTAATATTCAAATCCCTCGCATATAATAAAGTGGCCCTAAGTGTCTTCTTAAAATCCTTCAAAGTCTGACTCTTTGTCATCAGAATGTCCGAATAAAACGTGAAAGTTTTCTTCCGTGACGTCATCAGCATAAACATCATCCTCTTCGCTGTCGCCGATTGTTGAATCATCTGCTGCTGATTCTTTCATAGATGGCATCATCTTCTGATCCATCCATAGCATTACTGATGCCGCATTTCAAGAATGACTTTTTGATCATTTCTGGTGGAATTGAGTCCCAAGCTTCCTTTACCCATTTAGCTACTAAATCAATGTCTGGGTTCTTCAAATTCCCTCCTTTTGTTAATTTTACTTCTCCAGAACACATCCACTGCTGCCACATGCTGCGTACTCCGTCCTTGAATGGCTTGTTCAAACAAACATCTAATGCCAGGAACATCGATGTCAATCCGCCGGGAATAACAGCTAACGTAGTAGCCATTTTCCTGGCTTCATCCTTCACATCCTCTGATGTATGAGCGCGGAACTTGTCCCACACCAAAAGTGACGGGCGTTTACTTTGCCCTGCTCCTGATCGCCTAGCCCACACATCTTGAAGCCACAATTTCGTTCCAGCCTCATCCATCCAGCCTTTGGGGTGTACACAAACAGTAATGCCTGCAAGAAATTTTATGGTGTTTGGGAATGACTTCCTCTTGAATAGTATCGTTGGGCGTAGCTTTGTACCATCTGCCAAGCAACAGAGGACAACGGTGAAATGGGTTTTTTCATGGCCCGTTGACTTAATAAGTAGGGTCTTCTCACCAATACCTGCTACAGTTCGATTCCCCGGCATATCAAATGTCATTGGCGTTTCATCCATGTTACCAATGTTACTGAGATCAAAGTCATGCCTTTTTCTTTGCTTGATAATAAATTTATGAAAGGAACTGTCCTTTTCTTCCAGATCTATTGGCAGCTTCTGTGCGATTTTTGTTCGCTGACGAAGGCACAGCCCATATCTGTTCATAAACCATGTACACCAGCTAGCCGATGCTTGAAATTTCAACAAAGGCTTACCATCGATTGTTAAATACTTTCCTTCTTTTGCCAATTGAAGTGCCCGTAACCGAATGCTCAAACGAGTCACAATGTATCCATTTTGCCTGCATTCCACAATGCAGTCATCAAGTCCTTTTCCAGTCCACTAAAAGGCGAAAGACTAAAACACAATGCTTTCTTTGACTTTGGCATTGCTTGTAGAGAAGACTTATTTTTTCTCCAATCTCTTACAAGTTTTTCGCTAACGCAAAACTCTCTACCAGCCACACAATTATTGGTTTCCTCAGCACGTTGAATAAATTTCAGTTTGAACGATGCGGGATACGATGCTCTTGTCTTCTTTTCAGAATTCATGATCGTACCAGTAAGAAGTTTAACTTAATATATTGATCTATTTTTCTAATAAACTGCAATTAAATATACGTACGCTAATAATGCAGAGCATGTGGGGTCATCAAGCTTCTTCCAGAAAAAATTCAATGCAAGTTTAATAAAGAGCTGCAAAACGTTGCGCCAAATGAATGTTGAGTAGATTGTATTAAATCCATCCATCCATTTTCCAACCCGTTGAATCTGAACACAGGGTCACGGGGGTCTGCTGGAGCCAATCCCAGCCAACACAGGGCACAAGGCAGGAACCAATCCCGGGCAGGACGCCAATCCACCACAGGACACACACAAACACACCCACACACCAAGCACACACTAGGGCCAATTTAGAATCGCCAATCCACCTAACCTGCATGTCTTTGGACTGTGGGAGGATGTTGTTGATTATTTTTCGGACAATAAGGCACACTTAAAATCCTTTAATTTTATCAAAAACTAGCAGAATACCCGCGCTTCACAGCGGAGAAGTAGTGTGTTAAAGAAGATATCAAAAAGAAAAGCAAACATTTTAAAAATAACGTAAGATGATTGTTAATGTAATTGTTTTGTCATTGATATGAGTGTTGTCATATCTATCTATTTATATATATATATATAGATATATATATATATATATATATATATATATATATATATATATATATATATATATATAGCAAAATACCTATATTGGCAGCGGAGAAGTAAAAAGAAAAGGAAACATTTTAATAATAACGTAACATGATTGACAATGTAATTGTTTTGTCATTGTCATGAGTGTTGCTGGCATATATATATATATATATATATATATATATATATATATATATACATATACACACACACAGACACATATATAAATATATATATACATATATATACACATATACATATATATATACACACACACACATATATACATACTGTATATACACATATACATATCTACATATATACTTTATATACACATATATATACAAATCTACATATATATCTTCATATATATATATTAGGGGTGGGACTCGATTAAAAAAATCAATCCAATTAATTAGAGGCTGTGTAAGAATTAATCTTGATTAATCTATGTAATCGCACACGTAAATTTGCCCCAAATCGCAAATATTTTTTTTTTTAATTTAAAAGGGTTTTAGTGGGCTGAAAGAATCAAATAATAGACATGGACATGAATATTGTAAACTGAAGCTGTTTTAATTTCTGAAAAAAAGCTTTTAAACTGCATTTGAATTCAAAACAGAAACAAAAATATCATCCCTGGTTAAAATTGGGCAGACTTAAAAATAAAGTGGTAGTTTAAGTACTTTAAGTACATTTTCAGAATAGTATTGTCTTTAAATAATAGTAACCAAAATTTCAACATAAAGTGCAGTTTTTCTTCTTAAAAAAATAAGTCAGAAACATAAAAGGTAATTTGACCAACTTAATCTTTAAACTCTGAGTAACATTAGCCAAAATTATTTTGTACATTAGGCTAAAACAGTGTGATCATTGAACATTTTGTAATTAGATGTAATTAGAATTACTAACGGTCACGGAAGTCCAATGATCCCCAGTAAGAGCCACAAAGTCCGCTTTCTGTAATGCATCTAATTTTGCTTGCTTTTCAGTGTGCACAAAACCATGCTTTTATCAAGGCTTTGCTCGGGTAGTCGAAATGATCAGTCGTAGGAACGCTTTATTCCGACTCTAACATTTTTGTAGCTGTGATGTGTGCATCAGTGTAATGGATGTACCAGGAAATCATGCATTGACAAAAGTTCCCGTTTGCTTGGAATTGAAAGTGTGATTAAATGCGTTATTTTTTTAATGCGTTATGGAGTACATGCATCGAAGCTTCTCAGCTGTGCTTGTGCTAAGAAAGGGAAACATTTTAAAAATAACGTAACATGATTCTGCGTTAACCGAATATTTTTTCATACGTCCCAAACCAAGGAGATGCGAAGGTAAAATGAATTGGGTAGCGCGCGTACATACTCAGTGCATCCCCTCTCGGGAATCGAACCTTGAATATTGGCGTTAGAGGTGAAGACTCTACAATTGTGCCACAGCGTGTGGCTTGTCTATGCGAGAGTATGTACTGTAGATCGGGGTATATATATACATTTATATATATACCGCGTATCGCAGTGGAGAAGTAGAAGTTATGAAAAAGAAAAGGAACATTTTAAAAATAACGTAACATGATTGTCAATATACAGTAATTGTTTTGTGAGTGTTATTGAATGTTGCTGTCATCAAGGATTTGATTATCATTATTTGTTTCAATCAGGGTCGTATTTGTAATGATGTGTTGTGTTCAAGTTACATTCCGTGTTTGTCAATCGTTGTAAAGATAAGAGGTTTCATTCATCGATTAGTTTCTTACTGCATCAATAAACAGCTCGTCTTCCTCTTTATCTGAGATGTGACAAACTGCATGCACGGGTTTTTTTTACACTGTCTTCCTTTAGCGGGACATTCACTTTTTCCACCGTGTGCTTTGTTTCCACAGTAGCTGCACTTATGAATATGATTGTATGTATCAGACGCTTCATATTTTTTTGCTGCCTTCTCAATTGTGTAATTCGGTTTTTGTTCAGCACTCTTTGGAACTGTTGCTTTTGTCTGTGCACTGCGTCAGTTCACGTGAGCCGTTTGGTGTTCTTGCATCGAAGGTTCCCAGCTGTGCTGGTGCCATCTCGTGTAATGTCAGCTATGACCCGGCACTTAAAAGTTTCTCTCGCAGTTTCAATGAGTTTGTGCCAAACACCACCCTGACCATCTCATCTTCCTCTGCATAAGCACAGTCCTTCACCCGTGAATATTTACCGGCAGTGTTTGTATTGGATTGCCGCTGATGGACGGCCTTATATGGGCAGGCACTAAATTTTACACGCTAGTGGCAGCCTGTCTATGAACTTAATTTAATATAAACTTACGGTTCACACCGTGCTTTGTTTCCGCAGTAGCTGTACTTATGAATATGCTTGTATGCATCATTTGCTTCATAATGTTTTTCTGCCTTCTCAATTGTGAAATGGCGTTTTGTGCTCATCGCTGTTTGGAGTTCTTCCTTGTTCTCTACGTACTTACGTAGGAGGCGTGATGAACTCACACGAAACTCCCCCCACGGCCATCTCCAACTCAACTCCATTACATTATATGGAGAAAAATAGCTTCCAGTTATGACCCTTACGCGTAGAATTTCGAAATGAAACCTGCCCAACTTTTGTAAGTAAGCTGTAAGGAATAAGCCTGCCAAATTTCAGCCTTCTACCTACACGGGAAGTTGGAGAATTAGTGAGTGAGTGAGTGAGTGGGTGAGTGAGTGAGTGAGGGCTTTGCCTTTTATTAGTATAGATCAACAGTTCGCCTTGTAATCCGGTGCGCCTTATGTATTAATTCTGGTTGTGCTTACTGACCTAGAACCGATTTTATGTGGTACACGGTGCTCAAAAATCTGTCAAAATGTTTTAGAATGACTTTGGTAAGCTACGAAGCTGCACCGCTTGATGGATTGTTGGAGCATTACGGCTACCGTAGTCAGGAAGTTTACATCAGGAGACCGGATGGCTTTTTCCAGAAATCTCTGTCTCTATTGATCTGTGACTCCATGCGCGCCAATCTCACCGATACTGTCAAAATCCAAGTGAAGCAAACTAATTCGGAGCTTGCCATCATTCCGGGTGGATTAACTAAAGAACTCCAACTGTTAGATATCGGTGTCAACAGGTCGTTCAAAGTTAAATTGCGAGATGCATGGGAGCATTGGATGATGGAATGCGAACACACATTCACCAAGACAGGATGGCAACGCCAGGCAAGTTACGCCACTATCTGCAAATGGATCGTGGATGCCTGGGCTAAGGTATCAGTTTCAAGTATCTTTGAGCTTTCATCACTAAACAGCTAAGTAACAGCAATGAGACTGACTCGGATAATGACGAGAGAGATCCTGGCATGCTTGATGCTGAAATCACCCAACTGTTTACCTCAGACACTGAGGATGAAGACTTTGATAGATTTGTGGAAGAGGATTGAACTGAAAAAGTGAGTGTATTGTTTTGTATTTTATGTTACAACTGAGCAATGTTGAGAGTTATTGTGAATGAGTTGAATAAAGTTTGACTTATCTGTTTTGTTTCGCTGAATGCACTATATAATCCAAAGCGCCTTATGTATGAAAGTAGACCCATTCATTGATATTGTGCTTTAAAATCCGGTGCACCTTATGGTCCGAAATACTGTATGTTTCTGGTTATCGCCATCTACTGGCAGCTAATGGTATGTTTGTTATCCAAAACCTGCAAAAGCTAATGCTCAAATTCAAGTGCGGTATTTCACAGTTTAAAGAATTATTTAATGAAATTAGTGTTGCCCCGTGGATAAGTCGACTTTGTGTTTTTGAATGAATTTTAAGGCATAACTTTTTCGACTTATACATGAGTATCTATGGTAAGTTTTTACTATAGTTGGTAGGTGAACTAAACATTTGAGTCGTAGGGGGGGAAAAAGACTGAGAATTCCCTATAGAAACAAAAGAATCATGTAAAATGGTATACAGTGATCCCTTGCTGTATCGCGCTTTGACTTTCGCGGTTTTACTCTATCGCGGATTTTATATGTAAGCATATGTAAATGTATATTACGGATTTTTCGCTGATTCGCGGATTTCTGCGGACAATGGGTCTTTTAATTTATGGTACATGCTTCCTCAGTTTGTTTGCCCAGTTGATTTCATACAAGGGACGCTATTGGCGGATGGCTTAGAAGCTACCCAATCAGAGCACGTATTACATATTAACTAAAACTCCTCAATGCTATAAGATATGCCTCCTGCGCGGTGCTCGATTGTTTGCTTGTCTCTGCCTCTATCTCACCTCTCTGACATTCTCTGCGCCTGACGGAGGGGGTGTGAGCAGAGGTGCTGTTTGCACAGAAGCTATTTGCCTAGTGGATACGGACGCTCCTCTAAGAAATGCCGCTTTATCGAGGTGCGTCCAAAAGCACACTTATTGATTTTTTGATTGTTTGCTTTAATCTCAAGCTCTCTTTCTCTCTCTGACGCTCTCTCGCTTGACGGAGGAGATGTGAGCAGAGGGGCTTTTGCACAGAGGCTGTTTGCTTAGAAGATAATGGACGCTCCTGTAAAAAATGCTGAAAGGCTACCTTCGCATTGATCCCTTCATTGCCGCTGCTTTATCGCTGTGCTTGCATACTTAAAAGCGCAACAGCCCTATTGATTTTTCATTGTTTACTTTACTCTCTCTCTGACATTCTCCGCTCCTTACGCGCACTTTGAAGAGGAAGATATGTTTGCATTCTTTTAATTGTGAGAAAGAACTGTCATCTCTGTCTTGTCATGGAGCACAGTTTAAACTTTAGACTAAAGGGTGTTATTTCATGTCTAGAGGGCTCTAATAATGTTAAAAAACGTATTTAGAAGGTCGTAAACAGGTTTTCTATGCTCTAACTGCGAAAATATTAGATTTATAAATAAAGAATCCTACTTCGTGGAAATTCATTTATCTGTCTGGAGCGGATTAACCGCGATAAACAAGAGTTTACTGTATAACTGTGCGGAGAATATTTATAAACAGTGTGGGAGAGTTTCTAAGGGCTTAAAATATATAAAAATAATCATACAAACATATGGTTTCTACTTCGCGGATTTTCACCTATCGCGGGGGGTTCTGGAACACAACCCCCGCGATCGAGGAGGGATTACTGTACAGTGCTTTGTATCCACCCCACAAACCTTTTTTTTTTTAACATAATGATTATCACAACGTGGAATTTTAATTAGTTTGGTTGAAAATTTTTATGCATGAATCAAACACTCTTTTTCTCTGTGATGACCAAAAAAGAAAGAGAGAAACTATAAATCATATAAAGTAATTATAAAAATTCCAAAAACTGAAAAATCAAAGTTTGTAAGTATTAATCTCCCACTTCAGTTTTTGGTTGAACCACCCATCACATTATTCACTATTAATTTTGCACAACATGATGCTGTCACCAACACAGTGGAGATGGTGTTGCTTGTCTGACTTGTAGAGGTAGATTTGTTCCACACATCCTGCTTAGTATTTAAGGCAAAGAGATCCAGTTTCGTCTCATCAGACATCAATACTTCATGATACATCTTTGCAGTGTCTTCCAAGGGGCTTTGGAAATTCTTTACATGCAAGGATATTTTTAGTCAGGGTTTTTTTCTTAAAATTTAGGGAAGCCTGAATGAAGTAAATTTTTTTTTTTAACAAAATTCATTGACTTCTAAACACCCAATCTGGATGGTGAGGAAAAAAATGCATTTTAATGTACTCTACATGTAAGTGCCTTTCAAATGGGAAAAGTGGAAAGGCATTTTAGGTCCATTCACATTTAGGTATAAATGGCTTGCACATGTACAGTTTGCCAGCTGGTTGGAATTTATTTAGAACACCTGAGGATAGATATGTGTAATGGATGGATGTTTATATAATCACTAGCTCTTCCCCGCGGCTCCACCCGCATGGTCGTGAAACAGGACAAACTTTAAAAATCAATTTAAAAAAAAAAATGTAATTTGAATTGAGAAGAATTTATATTGATAGCATTCATATCCGAAGACCTCTTGATATACAATATTTTTAGTTTTGCTATCAGGGGTGAGAATGTGACTGTGATTTCTTTGACAAAAATGTAAAAAGTCAGCAAGGTATCTCTGGCCAAGTGGAAGTGTGCTCTGTGCTTTACTAAATAAAAGGTTGGTCTTTTTCTAATGATATACTTTGTAGATAAGATGACATTTTGAACAAAGATAACATACAATCAAAATTGATTTGGTGTTTAAATGGTGTTTAAGAACATTTGCTTGTATGCAGATAGTTGACTGATATCTGACTAAATGATAAAATATCAATAAAGATACCATTAACCAGTCAATAGTTTTAAAGAAGGCTAGTTAATATTTGATCAGTTTTTGATTTAGTTGCATTCTTATAATTCATCAGTGAGCACTGCAAGCAGGCTACATATAATTATAGAAATAAAATGCGTGATGGAATTCATGACAAGCCTGAACTTTATACAACTGTTGTTGACAGTGATGTGATCATTAATTAATATTGTCATTATGAAATTTAAATTTGAATTATCTCATTTGTTATTTTTATTTCTTTGTTTACTTTCACCTCTCTCCCCAGGTGTCCATTGTACACATGGTTTCAATCGAACAGGATTTCTCATCTGTGCTTATCTAGTAGAGAAGATGGACTGGAGGTAAAGCACAATTTTTCTGTTCTCGCCAAATACATTGCAAAATCCTTTGGGGTAATGATAAAGAGTGCAAAAAACCTAAAGGCTTCTTATTTGAGTACTGAGTAATGTGCAGTTTCCATACTGGAATATAAGTGGTCTTAAGTGGTTTCCCTAAAGTAATAGTACAGACTAAACTGCTGTTCAGTGGTTCCTTTAAAGAAACTGTTTTATCTGTAAGAAAGGTGGCTATAACTTCTTAAGTTCCTCACTTTATTATTTGAGAGGTTAATGTCAACACCTCTGATTTGAGCCCCTTTGGAAAATTCAATATTACACTGAGGTATTGAACAGAGGAGGTAAAACAAACACTAATCCATCAGCTGTGAACTAATGTTGTGACTATGATATCATCTAGTTATGCACTTTACAAGTACCTCAGCAGTTCCAACCATCCATCCATCTGTATATGTTCTGAACAACAAAACAAATATATCCACTTGATTTAAAAGCTGTCTTCCAATAAATAGTTTAAAAAATGAAAATTTTTAAAACTGTTATGGTGGAAATTTCCCGGTGAGTTAAGAGTAAGGTCCTTTAAATAAGGAGTGGTTATCATTAACTTATTGCAGTCCTGACAAAGAGATCTGTACAAAAATGTAAAGATGAAAATTAAGTAGAGCCCAAATTCTTTATACCACTAGATGGTGTCTAATTTAGGACTGCTTAATGGACAAAGCCACAAAATTCTAAAAGTTACAGTAATACTTTTAACTAGTGCCAAAATTGATACTCATTTTCAGTTTATTTGTGATTTCCGATCTTCATTTGGAATAGAAATACAGGTCCATTTAAGTCCATAAATATTTGGACAGAGACAACTTTTTTCTAATTTTGTTCTGTACATTACCACAATAAATTTTAAATGAAACAACTCAGATGCAGTTGAAGTGCAGACTTTCAGCTTTAATTCAGTGGGTTGAACAAAAAGATTGCATAAGAATGTGAGGCAACTAATGCATTTTTAATACAATTCCTTTATTTCAGAGGCTCAAAAGTAATTGGACAAATTAAATAACTGGAAATAAAATGTTAATTTCTAATACTTGGTTGAAAACCCTTTGCTGGCAATGACAGCCTGAAGTCTTGAGCTCATGGACATCACCAGATGCTGGGTTTCCTCCTTTTTAATGCTCTGCCAGGCCTTTACTGCAGCGGCTTTCAGTTGCTGTTTGTTTGTGGGCCTTTCTGTCTTAAGTTTAGTCTTCAACAAGTGAAATGCATGCTCAATTGGGTTAAGATCAGGTGACTGACTTGGCCATTCAAGAATTTTCCACTTCTTTGCTTTAATAAACTCCTGGGTTGCTTTGGCTGTATGTTTTGGGTCATTGTCCATCTGTATCATGAAACGCCCAATCAATTTGACTGCATTTAGCTGGATTTGAGCAGACAGTATGTCTCTGAACACCTCAGAATTCATTTGGCTGCTTCTGTCCTGTGTCACATCATCAATAAACACTAGTGTCCCAGTGCCACTGGCAGCCATGCACGCCCAAGCCATCACACTGCCTCCACCGTGTTTTACAGATGATGTGGGATGCTTTGGATAATGAGCTGTTCCACTCCTTCTCCATACTTTTTTCTTGACATCATTCTGGTAGAGGTTGATCTTGGTTTCATCTGTCCAAAGAATGTTTTTCCAGAACTGTGCTGGCTTTTTTAGATGTTCTTTAGCAAAGTCCAATCTAGCCTTTCTATTCTTGAGGCTTATGAGTGGCTTGCACTTTGCAGTGCACCCTCTGTATTTACTTTCATGCAGTCTTCTCTTTATGGTAGACTTGGATATTGATACGCCTATCCCCTGGAGAGTGTTGTTCACTTGGTTGGCTGTTGTGAAGGGGTTTCTCTTCACCATGGAAATGATTCTTCGATCATCCACCACTGTTGTCTTCCGTGGATGTCCAGGTCTTTTTGCATTGCTGAGATCATCAGTGCTTGCTTTCTTTTTCAGGATGTACCAAACTGTAGATTTTGCCACTCATAATATTGTAGCAATTTCTTGGATGGGTTTTTTCTGTTTTCGCAGCTTAAGGATGGCTTCTTTCACCTGTATGGAGAGCTCCTTTGACCGCGTGTTGTCTGTTCACAGCAAAATCTTCGACATGCAAGCACCACACCTCAAATCAACTCCAGGCCTTTTTTCTGCTTAAATGATAATGACATAACGACGGACTTGCCCACACCTGCCCATGAAATAACCTTTGAGTCAATTGTCCAATTACTTTTGAGCCCCTGAAATGAAGGGATTGTGTTCAAAAAATGCTTTAGTTGCCTCACATTTTTATGCAATCTTTTTGTTCAACCCATTGAATTAAAGCTGCAAGTCTGCACTTCAACTGCATCTGAGTTGTTTCATTTAAAATTCATTGTGGTAATGTACAGAACCAAAATTAGATAAAAGTTGTCTCTGTCCAAATATTTATGGACCTAACTGTAGCTAAGGGTATAACATCATTTGTGTTCTGGAAAAGAAGCACAAGTGTACAATTTGAAATGAAGCTGCACATACAAAAATACCGGCAACCTGTGGTTCTCTAACACCAAAAGAAATGATCATTTCAACTAACACAAATTTTTAAAGAGAAAATGTCATACATATTAAGTAGAACACACAATGCACATACAATTTCAGAGATAGCGGCTTTAGCACAACACTGGCACATACTGTAAATACATTTTAATGTCAATGCAGAAATCTTTAAAATCTTGGTAAAAACAGGAAGAAACATATTCATATGATTGAAGTACTGTATGTGGGGGCAAAAAAACATCTTTTGATTAAACCTGTACATACTGTCATTGAGTCATTTTTTTATTTTATAAAAAGAGAAAGTTTTCACTCACTATTTTACCGACAATGAAAATTTTATTTTTGGCACTTCAGCTGACACTCTGATTGATATTTGTTTGTTCAGTCCCTCTTCTCCTTGCCTCATAATTATATAGTTTATATAGTTTTCTGCTCCTTCAACATACAGTCAAGCACAAATGTAAGTACATCTCAGGAAATGATTTTTCTTTTTCTTACATATGTGGACATTTCATGATTTTATCATCCTTTAAACACTAGCTATAGATGAAGGTGATATAATAGAACAAACACGATGCCACGTTTACATTTTATAATCCATTGTATAATATAAATAAACAAAATGCAAATTTTGAATGTGGAAAAAGTAAGTGTATACATATATTTATCACTACCTCAAATATGTAAAATCAGAATCAGGTATTCCACATCAAGTGCAAAGGACTAGAACATCATCAGAAAAGATCTTGGAGGAATCTCTGTTACTTTAACCTCTGACATTTAGTTTGCTTTGCAGTTGTTGTTGAAGTATGTATTATCACCATGCCTAGTTCAAAAGAGCTCTCTGAAGCCTTCAGAAAGAAGGTTTTAGATGGCTGTGAGTCTTGGACGGGATATAAACTGTTCTTCAAAAAACTGAAAGCCAACCATTCCCGGGTGTGTATGATATTAGAATATTTGAAACGACTGCCAACTTGTCCAGGCCAGGCCACCCTAGCAAGTTCAGTCTGAGATCAGAACACAAGTGATGAAAGAAATCTCTAAAAACTTCAGAATTTCTAGATGGGACCTATAAGTAGCTCTTGCCACCTCTGACAACTGTAAAGCATGATGATGGAAATGTTATGGTTTGGGGCTGCATCAAGACCTGGGAAGCTCACCATATTACTGTGGTATCCATTATATGAATTCTTTGGTGTACCAGAAGCAGCTAGAGAATAATCTGAGACAATCTGTTTGAAGATTGAAGCTCAATAAAAGGGGACTCTGCAGCATAACAATAACTTTCTTTGTGGTGGTGGCCTGCGCCACCTCCACCTACTCAAAGCTTCATGATGCTCCAACAATGATGGATGGATTAAAAGGCAGAACTCTACGTGACCATCTTCATCAAGCCTTTCCGTGAGAACCCTAAATCCAAAGAGGACTGTTTCATTTATGTTAGGTAGAATGCCCAGAGGGGACTGGGCGGTCTCATGGTCTGGAATCCCTACAGATTTTATTTTTTCTCCAGCCGTCTGGAATTTTTCTTATTTTTTCTGTCCCCCATGGCTATTGAACCTTACTCTTATTCGATGTTAATGAATGTTGATTTATTTTGTTTTCTTATTGTGTCTTTTATTTTTCTATTCTTTATTATGTAAAGCACTTTGAGCTACTGTTTGTATGAAAATGTGCTATATAAATAAATGTTGTTGTTATTGTTGTTGTTCTCTAAACCATGGTTTCTACCATAATTAAGTGTTTGACAAAAGGGGAGTTTTAAAATACTGTTATTAACATTTTTATTTTTTTTTTTAAATTAACAAAACCAATAATAATAGCACATATTAATACTATTTCACTTATTTATAAACCACTAATGATGAGTAGATACCAGTATACCAGGATTAAAGTCGATGAGATCATATCAATCATTAAGACATTTGATCTTGCTTCTCTCCTCTGATTTAGAAAACTCTTGGTGTAGTCCCTGACACTTGATGAATATGTAAGGTCAGTCAGCCACTTGTGTTTCTTTCATTTAAGAAATCTCTCAAAACTAATAAATGTTGTCTCAAATCAGAATTGGAGATGCTTGTTCATTCTGTTATTTCCTCACGGCATGATTACTGTAATGCTCTCTTTACAGGTTTGAGCAAGTTCTCTCTCTCATGCCTTCAGTTAGTTCAAAATCCAGCTGCCAGGCTCCTAACTCGTGAGTGATCATATGACCCCCATTTTTCACACACTGCACTGGCTCCTAGTATTTTACAGATTTCATTTTAAAGTTTTGGTACTTACTTTCAGAGCTTTGCATGGACAAGCTCCTGAGTACCTAACCAGCCTGCTCTGACGCCATACAGCTTTCAGGACTCTAAGATCTGGGCAACAGGGCCTTCTTGTTGTCATACGCACTTGAATAAAAACCCGTGGGGATCGTGCCTTTCAGTCTATGTCACCAAGACTATGGAATAGCCTGCCTTGTGGTCTGCGTGGAGTCGAGTCTGTTGATTCTTTTAAAAAACAACTAAAAACATTTCTTTTTAAACAAGCTTTTAATCAGTGCTGAATAGTTCCAGTTTGTTTATTTATTGTTTTTATTGGTTTTGTTTATGTTTTGTTTTAACTGTTGTGTTTGTACTGTATTTACTTTTCAGCACTCTGTGACCTTTTGTCTGTGAAGTGTGCTATATAAATAAACTACTACTACTAGTTGTTCAAAGAGCAAGTCTCATATCGTACTTCAGAACTAGTCAGAGTTTTCTCGACTTTAAATTTACCCCTGGTTGGGAACTCCTGCTCCAAATGTTTCAGTACATCCATGAAGGAATGGCAGAAAAGAAAAAAATGCAGCGTTCTCGAATCCTGGATCTCAGTCTCCTCATGATGCTGTGGAGGAATTTGAAAGGGTTTTTTTTATCCATTACAGGAAACACCTACTTGAGGTTTACCAGATGATGGAGCCTAATGCCCTGTTCAGACAGGATTAATTTTACACCAGGAGGTGGGGTAAAGTAATAATTCCCAGAGGAACATCCGTCATTTTAAAGCTCCGTTCATATGGGTTTAGTTTTGCACTGGGAATTGGTGTAAAGTCAGTCACCTTCAATGGGTACAGTCTGGCACCTATCTGCTTTTCTATATACTGTAAATGGTGTATATCAGCATGCCAACAGACCTTCCAGTGGATATAGTAGTACCAGCACCCCATTATTCAGTATGCATATCAAGATGTACTACAACAGATTTTTTTCTTCCGTTTGTGGCACTCGATAAAGTAGTTATTACAGGAGGTCTGTCTTTTCAGTTCCATTGAAGTTGCACAAAGGATGAAATTGTACTAACAAAGCGGTTAGCATGGGAATAGTTTTACCTGGGTTTTTATTCATGACTTTTTAAAAAAGGTAAAAGTAATTTTTACTGAGATGTAAACGCACAGTCTGTGAAAAGTTACTGACATAAGTGATTTGGAAGGGACTAAATTTACTTGGGTCAAATGTCAGAATAAAGCTTAAGGTATACTTACTTTTTCCACAGATAGTATAGCATATCAGTCACCAACAGTCAACAAACTTGTCAAGTGCATGACTCCCTAGGATGTGTGTTTTGTGGATTCCCTACACTCAAATCATGTTGGGAAAAGATATTTGCTTACTTGCCAGATAACATTGAATTTATAATTGCTCCAGCTTCTTTAATACCATTATTCATTTTCTTGACAATATTACAGAATTGTCAAGAAAAATCTATAATCATAGTGTAATCTATACTAATAAAAGGCAAAGCCCTCACTGACTGACTCACTCACTCACTCACTCACTCACTTATCACTAATTCTCCAACTTTCTGTGTAGGTAGAAGACTGAAATTTGGCAGGCTCATTCCTTACAGCTTACTTACAAAAGTTAGGCAGTTTTCATTTCGAAATTCTACGTGCAACGGTCATAACTGGAACCTACTTATGTACATATATACCGGTCGTAGCCCGCAGCTCGGTCGTCGTGCGTGGCCGAGTTGCGTCCCTCATCGTCACGCCTCCCACGTAATTGAGTGCCTGCCCATATAAGGCCGTCCGTCAGCGGCAATCCAATAGAAACAGTCTGCCGCTAAATATTCGCGGGTGAAGGACTGTGCTTATGGAAACAAAGATGAGATGGTCATGGTGGTATTTGGCACAAACAGCGAAACTGCGAGAGAAACTTTTAAGTGCCGGGATGTTAGCTAACATTAAATAAAGGCGTGGACATCGCACAAGATAGCGCAAGCACAGCTGAGAACCTTCGATGCATGTACACCGAGCGGCTTACGTGAACTGACTGTGAACGCAGTACACAGACAAAAAGCAAGAGCTCCAAAGAGCGCTGAACAAAAAAGCATTACACAATTGAGAAGGCAGCAAAAGAATAGGAAGCGAGTGACGCAATCAAGCATATTCATAAGTGCAGCTACTGTGGAAACAAAGGACACGGTGAAAAAAGTCAATGTCCAGCAAAAGGAAGACAACGTAAAAAAAAAACCTGTGCATGAAGTGTGTGATGTCTCAAATAAAGAGGAAGACGAGCTGTTTATTGATGCAGTAAGAAAGGAATTGATGAATGAAACCTGATATCTTTACAACGGTTGACAAACATGGAATGTAACTTGAACACAGCACATCCTCCAAATACGAACCTGATTGAAAGAAATAATGATAATCAAATCCTGGATGACAGCAACACTCATAACAGTCATAAAACAATTACATTGACAATCATGTTACGTTATTTTTAAAATGTTCCCTTTTCTTTTTCATTACTTCTTTAACGCACTACTTCTTCGCTGTGAAGCGCGGGTATTTTGCTAGTTTACTATACACTGTTCCCTCGTCATCTTATTTAATTCATTTGAAAGTATCCTATTTTACACTCAATAATTCAGTGGAAAAGTGTTGTCTTATTTTACTCTGTCTGGAATGGCCCTACGTTTTTTTCATAATTTACCAAAAATTCATTAAGTGATATTGATTTGACTTGAAATGGCACAATAATACTGTAAATGGAAAGTAGTATTGATAGAATTCTTATTTGTTTTGTTTCACAATTCTTGTAAAGTGGTTCATAAAGTTAATACAGGTTAAATCCCATTATAGCGAATACTGAAGTAATTACATTTTCAGAATAAGAAATTTTTTTGTGAGCCCGGACAAACATTCATAGAACATCATGTTAAACAAATCCTGTTTTAAAGAAATATAAATCTTGGTATAATGAATGTTTTTACGATCAAAAATGGCCACCAAAGATAAGTATTTTTTGCATCCCATTATTAACAGCGCTTGTACACTTTCCGTGCCAAGTCTTGGTAACCCTGCAACAGGTTGTCTCAAAAAGAGAGACAGTTTGTAGCGAAATATTTGCTCTTGGGCAGGCTTGGACATCATACACATAGTCGAATTTTGTGTCAGTGTTCCACCAAGATGCCCGCATGGGTAGTTGTGTTGTGAGCAGATATCATGCTGTTTGTGTTTCATAGCACTTCTCAATGGGTTCGTAGGGCAGTTTTATACACAATTTACATTATCCATCCATCCATCCTCTTCCGCTTATCCGAGGTCGGGTCGCGGGGGCAGCAGCTTAAGCAGAGAGGCCCAGACTTCCCTCTCCCCGGCCACTTCTTCCAGCTCTTCGGGAGAATCCCAAATGCGTTCCCAGGCCAGCCGGGAGACATAGTCCCTCCAGCGTGTCCTGGGTCTTCCCCGGGGCCTCCTCCCGGTTGGACGTGCCCGGAACACCTCACCAGGGAGGCGTCCAGGAGGCATCCTGATCAGATGCCCGAGCCACCTCATCTGACTCCTCTCGATGCGGAGGAGCAGCGGCTCTACTCTGAGCCCCTCCCGGATGACTGAGCTTCTCACCCTATCTTTAAGGGAAAGCCCAGACACCCTGCGGAGGAAACTCATTTCAGCCGCTTGTATTCGCGATCTCGTTCTTTCGGTCACTACCCATAGCTCATGACCATAGGTGAGGGTAGGAGCGTAGATCGACTGGTAAATTGAGAGCTTTGCCTTACGGCTCAGCTCCTTTTCACCACGACAGACCGATGCAGAGCCGCATCACTGCGGATGCCGCACCGATCCGCCTGTCGATCTCACGCTCCATTCTTCCCTCACTCGTGAACAAGACCCCGAGATACTTGAACTCCTCCACTTGGGGCAGGATCTCTCCCCCAACCCTGAGAGGGCACTCCACCCTTTTCCGGCTGAGGACCATGCTCTCGGATTTGGAGGTGCTGATTCTCATCCCAGCCGCTTCACACTCAGCTGCGAACCGATCCAGAGAGAGCTGAAGATCACGGCCTGATGAAGCAAACAGGACAACATCATCTGCAAAAGCAGTGACCCAATCCTGAGTCCACCAAACCGACCCCTTCAACACCCTGGCTGCGCTTAGAAATTCTGTCCATAAAAGTTATGAACAGAATCGGTGACAAAGGGCAGCCCTGGCGGAGTCCAACTCTCACTGGAAACGGGCTCGACTTACTGCCGCAATGCGGACCAAGCTCTGACACGGTTGTACAGAGACCGAACAGCTCTTATCAGGGGTCCGTACCCCATACTCCCGAGCACCCCCACAGGATTCCCGAGGGACACGGTCGAATGCCTTTCCAAGTCCACAAAACACATGTAGACCGGTCGGGCAAACTCCCATGCACCCTCCAGGACTCTGCTAAGGGTGAAGAGCTGGTCCACTGTTCGCGACCAGGACGAAAACCACACTGTTCCTCCTGAATCCGAGGTTCGACTATCCGACGGACCCTCCTCTCCAGAACCCCGAATAGACTTTTCCAGGGAGGCTGAGGAGTGTGATCCCTCTATAGTTGGAACACACCCTCCGTCCCCTTTTAAAGAGGGGACCACCACCCCGGTCTGCCAATCCAGAGGCACTGTCCCGATGTCCATGCGATGTTGCAGAGACGTGTCAACCAAGACAGTCCTACAACATCCAGAGCCTTAAGGAACTCGGGCGATCTCATCCACCCGGGGCCCTGCCACCAAGGAGTTTTTGACCACCTCGGTGACTTCAGTCCCAGAGATGGGAGAGCCCACCTCAGAGTCCCCAGGCTCTGCTTCCTCATTGGAAGGCATGTTAGTGGGATTGAGGAGGTCTTCAAGTACTCCTCCCACCGACCCAACGCCCCGAAGTGAGGTCAGCAGCGCACCATCCCCACCTATATACGGTGTTGACACTGCACTGCTTCCCCTCCTGAGACGCCGGACGGTGGACCAGAATCTCCTCGAAGCCGTCCAAAGTCGCTCTCCATGGCCTCTCCAAACTCCTCCCATGCCCGAAGTTTTGCCTCAGCAACAACCGCCGCTGCGTTCCGCTTGGCCTGCCGGTACCTACTGTATCAGCTGCCTCCAGAGACCCACAGGACAAAAAAGTCCTATAGGACTCCTTCTTCAGCTTGACGGCATCCCTCACCGCGGTGTCCACCAACGGGTTCGGGATTGCCGCCACGACAGGCACCACCACCTTGCGGCCACAGCTCCGGTCAGCCGCCTCAACAATAGAGGCACGGAACATGGCCCATTCGGACTCAATGTCCCCCACCTCCCTCGGGACGTGGTTGAAGTTCTGCCGGATGTGGGAGTTGAAGCTACTTCTGACAGGGGACTCTGCCAGCCGCTCCCAGCAGACCCTCACAACACGCTTGGGCCTACCAGGTCTGACCGCATCTTCCCCACCATGAAGCCAACTCACCACCAGGTGGTGATCAGTTGACAGCTCCGCCCCTCTCTTCACCCGAAAGTGTCCAAGACATATGGCGCAAGTCCGGCGACACCACCACAAAGTCGATCATCGACCTGAGGCCTAGGGTGTCCTGGTGCCAAGTGCACATATGAACACCCTTATGCTTGAACATGGTGTTCGTTATGGACAATCCGTGACGAGCACAGAAGTCCAATAACAAAACACCGCTCGGGTTCAGATCGGGGGGGCCATTCACTGTCATTGCCCACGTGAGCATTGAAGTCTCCCAGCAAAACGAGGGAATCCCCAGAAGGTATGCCCTCTAGCAACCCCTCCAGAGACTCCAAAAAGGGTGGATACGCACACACAACAGTCAGGACCCTTCCCCACCCGAAGGCGGAGGGAGGCCACCCTCTCGCCCACGGGTAAACCCCAATGCACAGGCTCCAGTGGGGGCAATAAGTATGCCCACACCTGCTCGGCGCTCTCACCGGGGCAACTCCAGAGTGGTAGAGAGTCCAGCCCCTCTCAAGGAGATTGGTTCCAGAGTCCAAGCTGTGCGTCGAGGTGAGTCCGACTATATCTAGCCGGAACCTCTCGACCTCGCGCACTAGCTCAGGCTCCTTCCCTTCAGAGAGGTGACATTCCACGTCCCAAGAGCCAGTTTCTGTAGCCGAGGATCAGACCGCCAAGGTCCCCGCCTTCGGCCACCACCCAACTCACACTGCACCCAACCTCCTTGACCCCTCCCATAGGTGGTGAGCCCATGGGGAGGAGGACCCACGTTACCTCTTCGGCTGTGCCCGCCGAGCCCCATGGGTGCAGGCCCGGCCACCAGGCGCGCCATCGAGCCCCACCTCCAGGCCTGGCTCCAGAGGGGCCCGGTGACCAGCGTCCGGGCAAGGGAAAACGTCGTCCACAGTTTTTATTTTTCATTGGAGGTTTATTGAACCGCTCTTTGTCTCATCCCTCACCTAGGACCAGTTTGCCTTGGGTGGCCCTACCAGGGCATAAAGCCCCGGACAACATAGCTCCTAGGATCATTGGGACACGCAAACCCCTCCACCACGATAAGGTGACGGTTCAAGGAGGAGAATTTACATTATATTTCTATTATTATTAAATTATAATATTGTAATAGAAATTAGGCAGCTTACCATAATGCAGAATCAGTGGGAGCCCTGAGCTTATTTTCCTGCAACCAGATGATCCCATCTGGGGACGGTGGAAGACAGTGACATGCGAAGTTTCTTGCTTATGTTCAGTCTACTCCGTAATCTTGTTTTGGTTGCTGTCACTCCAGAAAATGCTGCCTCACAAAGATAGGATGTTGGAAATGGAAACAACTTCAATAGCTTCTTTCGCGTTATTTTAATCTTCTCCTGTCTACAAGTTATGCAGATGAGAATTTTTCTCAGCATTTCCTTGCTATAATACACTTTCAGGGTGCGAATGATGCCCAAACCCAGTGGCTGAAGCACTGCTGTGCAATTGGGTTGGAGCAATTCAACGCAAACATTATCTAAATGTGGAAGCATGTTGTCAGCAGTACAGTTATCAATCAGAAGCCGAATCAGCTTTTTCTTCTTCTTCATATTGTGAGGTTTCTGAACTCTTTTGGGATTATGAGGTTTCGGAACTCTTTTGGGATCCCCCCCACCCAATGGGAACTTCACGCTGAAGTGTGTCCTGAAGCGAGATTGCTGCGTCTGTGTAAGATTGTTTGTCCGTTGCCGGGGCAGGGCAACAGCAGGCTCACAGTGTGTTGTCCCGTTGACAGAGGTCCCAAGAGAGTTTAAAAACCCCACATTTTCTAGATTGAGTGCCGCATTAATAGGAATGTTTCTTGATGAGCATCACTGAACCACATAAAAACTGCTTTTTAGGCGTGTTCCGATGCAGCAGTTCGCATACATTTGCAACCCCGAGATTTTTCTTCTTTTTTTTGCATATAACAAAGAAATATGCACTGCATTTGTCATTCCAGCAGATTGCACATCACAAACATTAACACTGTTATCACTTTTTCGTGTCTGCCGCTTCTATAGAAGGGTGACAATGAGTTAAATTCCAGTGGATATTTTTCAAATGTTAACTAGCAATAAGCAAAAGGTATCACTGAAAACCACAGAAAACAAAAACAGCAAAAAAAAAAGTATGAGGAATGTCTGAAGAAAGAATTTTTTTTTTTTTTTTATTTATTAATATTATTACAATCAATACATAGCAATCAAGTTTTTACAAAAAAAAAGAATTATGCTAAGAACAGATCGATCCCCCCACCCTTGAGAGAGAGAGCAAGCCAAACGGTGTAAAATTTAAGGCTTTTAAAAATACCTAAATCAACAAATTCTCTGTGCTTTATAAAATCATTTCAAAATATTACTGATTAGATCCTGCCATGTTTTGAAAAAAGTCTGCACAGATCCTCTAACTGAGTATTTGATTTTTTCCAATTTTAAATAATATAACACATCAGTTTCCCACTGACTTAAAAGAGGAGAGTTTGGGTTCTTCCAGTTTATCAGAATAAGTCTGCGTGCCAACAGTGTAGTGAATGCAATCACAATTTGTTTGTCTTTCTCCACTTTAAGACCCTCTGGAAGAACCCCAAACACAGCTGTTAATGGGTTAGGAGGGATTGTGAGTCCAAGACTGTCTGAGAGGTAATTAAAAATTTTTATCCAGAATAATGTTAATTTGGTGCAGGCCCAGAACATGTGACCTAGTGAGGCTGGGGCTTGGTTGCAACGTTCGCAGGTTGGATCATGCCCTGGAAACATTTTGGAGAGTTTTAGTCGAGACAGATGTGCTCGATATATAATTTTGAGTTGTATAATTGTATGCTTTGCATATGGAGCTTGAGTGAATTCTCTGCATTGCTACTTTCCACTCCTTTTCTGATATATTAATTGAGAGGTCATTTTCCCAGTGTCCTCTTGGATCTTTGAAAGGAAGGGATTGTAAAAGGATTTTATATATTGTAGAGATGGAGTCTAACTCCTTGAAATTGAGCAATATTTTTCCAGCGTGGATGAGGGTGCAAGATGAGGAAAATCTGGAAGGTTCTGTTTAACAAAGTTCCTGATTTGAAGATAGTGAAAGAAATTTGTAGCTGGAATGTTAAATTTGGAATGTAATTGTTCATAGGATGCAAAGACGTTGTCTATATAAAGATCTCTAAGCAAGTTAATTCCAAATTTTTCCAGATATTAAAACTGCATATGTTTGTGAGGGTTGAAAGAGGTGGTTCTTTTGCAGGGTGCCACAGAAAGAAGCTTCTCCGTCTTAAAATGCTTTCTACATTGGTTCCAGATTCTAAGTGAGTGGAGCACAATTGGGTTATTAGTGTATTGCCGATAACGTGTGTTTATTGGAGCACAAAGCAAGGAATACAAAGAAGTACTGCAGGATTTTACTTCTATTGCGGTCCATGCCTGTGTATGTTCTTCTATTTGTGTCCAGGTTCTTATCGACTGTATATTTGCCCAGTAATAAAACTGGAAGTTAGGTAGAGCCATGCCACCTTCTGCCTTTTGTCTTTGTAGGGTCTCTTTTGATGCGTGGATGTTTAGAATTCCAAATAAATGAGGTTATTGTTGAATCTAATTGCTTAAAGAACGATTTATTAATGTATATTGGTATGTTTTGAAATAAAAAGGAGCTTAGGAAGAATATTCATCTTAACAGTGTTAATTCTTCCAGCTAGTGTGAGATGAAGGGTTGACCATCTATGCAAGTCTTGTTTAATTTTTTCCATGCAGACGACGAAATTTTGTTGATAAAAGCTTTATGTTTACTTGTGATGTTTACCCCGAGGTATTTAAACTGTTCTGCAATGATAAAAGGAAGGGTGTCTAATCTAATATTATATGCTTGCGAATTCACGGAAAGAGTACACTTTTATTCAGATTAATTCTGAGACCAGAGAGCTTTTGAAATTCTGTGAGTGCTGCTAAGACTGCAGGCACAGAATTTTCTGGGTCCGATATATACAGTACCATGTCATCTGCATATAATGAGATTTTCTGTTCCAGTCCTTCTCTGCTAATCCCCTTTATCTGATCAGTATTTCGACAATGTATTGCCAGTGGTTCAATGGCAATTGCAAACAGCAGTGGTGACAAAGGGCATCCTTGTCTTGTGCCACGTTCTAGTTTAAAGTAGTCTGAGCAAATGTTATTGATGCAAACTGAAGCTTCTGGGTTAGTATACAGTAATTTAATCCATGCACAAATGTTCGGGCCAAACCCAAACTTCTCCAAAATAGTAAAAGGTATTTCCATTCAATCATGTGAATGCTTTTCTGCATCCAATGATAATAATATTTCTGGGGTGTTTGATTTAGTTGGTGAGTATATTACATTAAACAGGCGTCGAAGATTTGAAGATAAGTGTCGGCCCCTAATAAATCCAGTTTGGTCTTGTGATATTACTGAGGGGAGCACTTTCTCCATCCTTCTAGCTATGATTTTAGAGAGTATTTTAACGTCGTTATTCAGAAGTGAAATTGGTCTGTATGATGCACATTGTAATAAGTCCTTATTTTGTTTTGGAAAGACAGTGATTAGTGCTTGGCGAAAGGTTTGTGGAAGAGATTGGTTATCTCTGGCTTCTGTAAATGTTGCTAATAGGAGGGGAGCTAGCTGAGCGGAGAATTTCTTGTAAAACTCTGCAGGGTAGCCGTCAGGGCCTGCTGCTTTTCCACCTTGGAGTGACTTTATAGCATCCAGTAATTCTGATAATGACAGAGGTTTATCGAGCTCCTCCACACTAATAGCGTCAATTTGTGGTATCTGTAATTTATCCAGAAATGCATTAGATTGTATATTGTCTTCTTTAACACTAGAATTACCAGAGCCTACGAAAAAACTCGTAATTCCGTCCCACCTTAAACTGCTTCTTAAATCCCTTCACACCTCTCCGCCAGCGTCCTTTGTTCTCTAAATGTGCTGATAAAGAGAAGCTTGGAGCAGCCGGCTATTCCATCCCCCCACCAATTTAGAACGTGCACGAACCTCTCTCAGCTCATGCCTTGATTGAGTATCTGGGAGTGAAGTGGAGTTTTAGAGTGGAAATAATAGATTGATGTTTGGAACACACGCATTTCATGTCTGTTCCGTTTCTACAGTAATCTGTGTCAACACATTGTTAAAACAGAAACTTTTTTTATATTCTAGTAGTAGATGACAAAATGTAGGCATAAACTATATAATGTATGAAGCCTGAAGTCCAAATAGCAAAGAAACATTTTCACAAGAATAACACAATTGCACTTTTATTCAAACATATAACTGCAGAAAGAAAAAGCCGCCTTAACATGCGACATTGACACCAGCTTTCTATAACTGACACCGTGGTTTAATAGATACAGCCCCCGCTTGGTAATCAAGGGGTCACGGGTTCGATCCTGCGTCATTCCCTTTTGAGAAGTAAACTGTTCCTAGTCTTACTGTTTTAGAATATAAACATACTTTTGATTTCAGTCTGTAACGGCCGGTGCAATTTATGATCTTTGTAAAGGTTAGCTTTTTTTTTTTTTATTCACTTTTCACTCTCTCAGTCGCGTTCAGAATCAATCCATACAACCCCATCTGACACGGCTGTTTTCACTAAAGACGCTATAGCTCTGCAGTGTACCACGATGCATACTAACGCCCCGGTTCTGACACACAAACGCTGGCGAAGCTGCCTTCTTCGTATCTCACCGTCACTTGCTTTTCGTTTTATTGAGTGTTCCTGCCAGTCCCCGCATGTTGCTGTATGCTTTTCTTTTGCACCCAGGACATGCAGAAGAAAGAATGGTAAAGACCAACTTCGGCTATATGCAATCATCAGACACTCCCCATCTGCCCATGTCGTTCAAACACAGGAACATATATTGGTGTAAAAGTATAACAAAAGTGCACTTTTATTCAAGTGCACTTTTTCCATCGCCTTTTTCTGTAAGAAGCAGTGTACACACTTCTCTCTATGCTGTGGTTTCTATTACACACCTGAAAGAAAGACAATATATGTGAAAATATAATCGCACTAATGCAATATTATTTGAAAACGAACAGCGCCAGATCGGGTGTGAATTTATGCAGGAACTGGAAATTCTCTGATGCGGGACCTTCCCCCAGGGAAGAAAGTACAGTGTCAGGTGCTCATTCAGTGTAATAGAAACCATAGCACAGAGAGGTGTGTACACGGCAACAAGTACACGTGTCGTAAATGTAGGAAGGACGGTCCTTGGGTGTGTGGAACTGTTAATATTTGAATGTGATGATTTTATATAGCACGGAATGAAAATCTGCACTTCTTAGCATTGCACCATGGAAGATGTCGTATCAATCGCCTACTGTATCTTGCTTTCTTTTTCTTGGTTATACAGGTAGTTTTGAATAAAAGTGCACTTGTTTTGTTTGAAATGAAGTGTCTGCGTGCACTTTTCGTGGCATTACACGTGTATTTTTGAGCATGCCCGTTTGAGCAGTATAAAAGTATAACAAAACAACGGGCAGATGGAGAGTGTCTGATGATTGCATATAGCGCCGAACTTACTGCTCTTTACTATTCTCTCCTCTGCGTGCCCTGGAGTACAAAGAAACAGAATACAGACGCGCTATAGCTCTGTGCTGTACCACGATGCATACTAACGCCCCCCCACCCGGTTCTGACACACAGACGCTGGCGAAGCTGTCTTCTTCGTATCTCACCGTCACTTGATTTTCTTTTTATTCAGTTTTATTGAGTGTTCCTGCCAGTCCCCGCATTTTGCTGTATGCTGGATATGTTCATATGTATTGTCTCTTTCTTTCAGGTGTGTAATAGAAACCACAGCATAGAGAGAAGTGTGTACACTGCTTCTTACAGGAAAAGGCGATGGAAAAAGTGCACTTGAATAAAAGTGCACTTTTGTTATACTTTTACACCAATATATGTTCCTGTGTTTGAACGACACGGGCAGATGGGGAGTGTCTGATGATTGCATATAGCGCCCGAAGTTACTGGTCTTTACCATTCTTTCTTCTGCATGTCCTGGGGTGCAAAAGAAAAGCATACAGCAACATGCGGGGACTGGCAGGAACACTCAATAAAACTGAAAAGCAAGTGACGGTGAGATATGAAGAAGGCAGCTTCGCCAGCGCTTGTGTGTCAGAACCGGGGCGTTAGTATGCATCGTGGTACACTGCAGAGCTATAGCGCCGTCTTTAGTGAAAACAGCCGTGTCAGATGGGGTTGTATGGATTGATTCTGAACGCGATTGAGAGAATGAAAAGTGAATAAAAAAAAAAGCTAACCTTTAAAAAGATCATAAATTGCACCGGCTGTTACAGACTGAAATCAAATGTATGTTTTTATACTAAAACAGTAAGACTAAGAAAAGTTTAATTCTCAAAAGGGAAGGCGCAGGATTGAACCCGTGACCCTTGATTCCAAGCGGGGCTGTATCTATTGAACCAGGGAGTCAATTATAGTAAACTGATGTCAATGTCGCATTTTAAGGCGGCTTTTTCTTTCTGCAGTTATATGTTTGAATAAAAGTGCAATTGTGTTATTCTTGTGAAAATGTTTCTTTGCTATTTGGACTTCAGGCTTCATACATTATATAGTTTATGCCTACATTTTGTCATCTACTACTAGAATATAAAAAAGTTTCTGTTTTAACAATGTGTTGACACAGATTACTGTAGAAACGGAACAGACATGAAATGCGTGTGTTCCAAACAACGATCTATTATTTCCCTCTAAAACTCCACTTCACTCCCAGATGCTCAATCAAGGCATGAGCTGAGAGAAGTTCGTGCACGTTCTAAATTGGTGGGGGGATGGAATAGCCGGCTTCTCTTTATCAGCACATTTAGAGAACAAAGGACGCTGGCGGAGAGGTGTGAAGGGATTTAAGAAGCAGTTTAAGGTGGGACGGAATTACGAGTTTTTTCGTAGGCTCTGGTAATTCTAGTGTTAAACTCAGTAGTATATAGGGATTTATAGTAGTCTCTAAAAGTGTACATTATATTTTTGTGTTCGATGATTTTATCTCCGTTCGTGTTAGTAATTACGAGATTGCGCTATGCAACATCTTGCTTGTGAATTTGTTGCGCTAAAAGCTTATTAGCTTTCTCTCCATGTTCATAATAATGATGTCTGGATTTGTAAATTAGTTGTTCGGTTTCTTTAGTTGTCAAGAGGTTTAATTCTGAATGTAGAGCCTGCCTCCTCTTATGTAGAGTCTCGCTTGGTAGTCTGGCATGTTCTTCATCTATTTTAGTAATTTCGCTTTTTATCTCTGCTACTTTCTTCGCGGATTTATTTCTGTGGGAAAGATATGAGATAATCTGTCCTCTTAAGAAGGCTTTAAGAGTTTCCCAGAGTATTCCTGCAGAGATCTCAGGGGATGTATTTGTCTCTAGAAAGAATTCAATTTGTTTGGATATAAATTCAGTACAATTCTCGTCAGCTAATAGAAGCGGATTGAGACGCCATCTGCGGGGTGAGTGTATGGGGCTTAGTAATTTCAGCTCCAAGATCATCGGAGCATGGTCTGAAATAACAATAGCATCGTATTTACAAGATTTAATCTTAGGCAAGAAGTTATTATCTATAAAGAAGTAATCAATCCTTGAGTAGCAATGATGTACTGGTGAGTAGAAAGAATATGTTCTTGAATTTGGGTTTAAAACCTCCAGGGATCTGATAAGTTGTGATCAGTTATAAACTTTGTAATTATCTTTGCGGTGTTAGTTGCGTTCCCCTGTGGAGGAAGTCTTATCTAAAAGTGGATTTAGAACACAATTAAAGTCCCCAGCCATTATAAGTTTATGAGTGTTCAGATTGGGAATGGATGCAAATAAATTTTGTATAAATTCCTTATCATCAACATTAGGTGCATAAACATTTATCAAAATCATTTTACAGTTAGATAAGTCTCCCATGACCATCACATATCTCCCTTCAGGATCCAATACTACATCTGATGCTACAAATGGTACTGTTCTATGTATGAGAATTCCCACCCCTCTAGTTTTCTTTGTAAAACTAGAATGGAACATTTGGCCAGTCCAGTCTTTTTGCAGCGGAACTGATCCTTACTTAGTAAGTGGGTTTCCTGTAAAAATACTATTTTAGCATTTAGACCTGTTAGGTGAGAAAGTACTTTCTTTCTCTTTAATTCGTGATTCAGGCCTTTAACATTCCAGCTTACGGTTAACTGTCCCATCATGGAGACACTGATTCTGAGTTTTTGGTGTCATATTATAGTCTTAACTGGAAGTGAAATAGTTTAGGTCTTAATTTCCTATTCCCCCAAGAGTTGTTGCCATGCAGCTTATTATTACGTTGATAGTTATAATTATAAAGATTGAGATGATAGATTAGATATAGATCAAGCCTGCTCTCTTTCTCTTCCCCTTAACCCCCACCCTCCCTTTTTGCCTCCCCAGGTGAGGCTAAAACCCACTTCATGCAGTCCCAGTCCTCTGACATACCCAGAGACAGAGCACGCCCAAAGCACATCAAGCCCCCATGCAGTGGCGCTTTAAGGTTAAAAGATAGAGATATCTGTTACCAATATAGTCTTTAAAAGAGGAAAAAAAAAAAAAAAGAAAAGAATTTTGCACTTATATATATATATATATATATATATATATATATATATATATATATATATATATAATCTTCATCAATTTTAGTGCATTAAGATGATATCCCCAGATAATAAACCCAGGTGATGGTGTTAAAGATGTGTCCAAAACAAGCATAACAAGTCTTAATGCAGTAATAGCAATAACAGCAAACCAAGGGTATGATATTGAACAGTCTCATTTAGGGTACACATGAAATAATTAGAAAAGAAAAAAAGAGGAGGAAAACGTAATTAAGCACAATAAAACATAAACATTTAGCCCTAGTAATACTAAGTAATGATAAGTAATAAGTAAGTAATAATAATATAAGAATATGAGAATATATGCTGATAAAAAACCCGTATTTTAAAAACAAATAGATCAGACAGTAGATTATTAATCCTAGCTTTATCATTTACCGCCATGACTCACAATTATGTATCAGAATAGTCCCGGGATCAGCTTTCTTAACTCATTTTCTGCCTCCTCCTTGCTAGCGAAAACATAGAAATGACCCTGCCATTCCACTTTCAGTTTTGCGGATACAGGAGGCCGTATTTGACATTGGCTTGCCGTAGCCGCTGTTTAATATTATAGAAGGCGAGGCGTTTGATAGCTGTTGCTGGAGAGAAGTCAGGGAAGACGCGAATGTGGCAATCTTCATATATAATATCTTCCTTTTTTTTCCTGAGGAGTTCCATCACCTCTAACTTAAATGATAATCGTTCAAAACGGACTATAAAAGATCTTGGTCGGGTCTGACGGTGTTTGATCAGCGACGCTGTAAGCGCTGCTATCTCAGATTCTGCTTTAAAGTCGCCCCGATTATTTTAGAAAAAGTTCAGTTCGAATTTCACGGGTTTAAACTTTCTCGATTCTCCGCAAGCCTTCAATTCTGACATTATACCTTCTATTCCCATCTTCTAAAGCAGCCAGTCTGTCTCCAAGTTTTTCTCCGAGTTTTTACATTCAACTGACATTTACTGCTCTTTCCTCGGCACTGGCAGCTAGATGTTCGCTATTTCGATCCGATTCGTGAATGTCTCACTAAGATGCTCCAATCGATCAGCAAGCGTGCTCAGTTTAGCCGAGTTTTTCTCAATGCGCTCTTCAATTTTACCCAGCACCTGTCGAAGTTCAAGTTGTACTTCTTGACGCAGCCTTTCATTTGCCTGTTGGATTTCCTGTTTTAATTCCTGTTTCAGTCTCTCAAGTGCCTTTGCCGTTGCTTTCTCATTAGCCTTCTCGCTTTTCTTTATATCTTGCCTGAGCTCAGCGAGCAACACTTTCAGTTCAGATAGCTCAAATGTGCCTTCTTGTGCCGTAGATGAAGCAGCAGACTCTGCTGAAGCCGGTGTCCCGCTGCTCCAGTCCCGCGTGATTGCGTAACTGAAGCCGCGGACCTCCCGCCTTTTCCAGTTTCAGGTAATCCTCTCCAATCGGCGAGCTATCCACATCTGCACTCACGATCGCACCTTCGCTCCCCTTTTCGCTCTCAGCCGGCGACGATGTAGCGGACCGTGGTCCCGAGGAGTCTGTACTTTCGCCCATCTGATCCAGGTCTGTCTCTGAGAGGCCGTATCTCGAACTAGGGCTTGCTGATCGCAGCTTGGATGTAGCTTTAGTCTTCGATTCTTTCGGACCCCCCTTCTTGTTGGCCATGTTTATATGTGTTTACATATACTGTAGCGGTCCCTCTCGGGTTGAATAAATACAGGATATCTCAGAATAATAAGCAAATAATATGAAAAATAGCACCACTGCTAGCGGAGCTCCACTTCAGACGTCCATCTCTCGCATCGGACGAGACACAAAATTTTTTTTTTTAACAATGTTTCTGTTTGGGGATCGTTGTGCAAATGTGCACAACTGAGCTGCGACCACAGGACTACCTGCTCTGTGGAATATTTATTCAAACATTTCAAGGTCATTTCGTTGTAATGAAAGTATCTGCTGAATGTACTTTGTAGTAACAAGATTTCTATAGACTCGTGTCATATGGGGAAACTGTCGGGACCTTAAAAATACTTTGTTGTAATGCTCGGTCTCTTTCCTCTGTCTACGCCGCTACAAAGCCCCGCCCGCCTAGCGTTCTGAAAGTGTCCTCAGTGAAGGGGGCAGCCTTTTTGCTGTAACCCTTCACTGAGAGAGTGTCCGTTGCTCATGGTCTAGACAAACGGCGAATGATTAAAGAGAATGTAATTGACAAAGTTTGTCTGGGGGAGAAAAAAAAACAAAGATGCAATTCCACTCTGCAATCAGAAATATGCTTTGCACAAAGGCAATGGTTAAAATATGTCAGTAGATTGTACAGTAACAGTTGTTAACCCAAACACCCTCAAAGTATAGTTTCCTTCAGTGTTAGGACAAAGACAAGATCACTATTGTGTGAAACAGTGTATCCTCATTTTGAACAATATTGAAGAACCATTACTTGTACCCAATTGGCATTGCCAGAGAGTACATAATGATATTCTAAAGGGTTTTCATGAGAGTCTCGGGCACTTGGGAAATGAGTACATAGTTTTACTGAAGAGTGAGAGAGAGAGTTTTTTTTTAATCAACAATGTAGTAAAATTATGCTCCTTTTAACAGATGATTAAGGGTGGAAAGCAAATTCTTGGGCCTCATGTATAAATGGTGCATAAGCACAAAAATGTTGCGTAAGCCTGTTTCCATGCTCAAATCGCGATGTTTAAAACCTAAACTTGGTGTAAAGCCACACACATTTTCTCGCTAGCTAAAACCCTGGCGTACGCAAGTTCTCTGCTCGACTTTGCAAACTGGCGGCACCCAGCATCAAAGTAGTGCTTTTGTTCCAGTGTGGTTTCCCTTTCTTTTTTAAATGCACATACCCTGAAGCGGCTTTATCAAATACACTGAAATTAACCGCATATTGTTTAATAGTTTAAGGCATCTGATTGTAATTAACCTGTAACAATATAATGGTCCACGGGATGGCCAAACTATTCCAAATACCATAGCTGCTTTAGCGTTGTTACTGTCACTGCACCTTCTTCTTCTTTCAGTTGCTCCCGTTAGGGGTTGCTACAGCGGGTCATCTTTTCCCATATTACTCTCACTGCACCACTCGGAGTATTTATATCACTGTATCTGAGCTCTACAGCATCTGATTGGAAAGAGAATTATTGGTATGCATCATCAAGCACACGCTGCCTCAGCCATGTGCACTGTCTATTGAACTTCTCTCATACGGTCGACACTTCAGAGCCTTACCTGTAGGGACATTGCGGTTTAGAAACAGTTTCATTCCAAGAACTATAAATACACTCAATTAGTCCATCAAGTGATCCTTGTAGAACTGTTTGCACTTGTACAGTGCTGCAGCACTAAATAGTTCAGGGATTCTTTCTGCTTCAGGCTGTATTCTTGCTGGTGCTGGCGCGACACTGGAAGGATAGATGGATGGAATAATTAAACATGTACTGCGAATATATTTCAATGTTCCTTAAAGGTTTTGAAGAATCTGTGTTCTAAGCTTACAGATGGCTTGGCATCTATTACAGAGATGATTATGTGACGATGGTTACTTGGAGAAAGAAAAGGAAGGACAGGAATTGGTATTTTTTTAAGAGACAGTACTGCTGCAATAAATTATTTCCTTGAAGGTCGTGCATAGCACAGCACATCACTATCACTGCACCACCGTGTTCCCATGTTTAATAACATGCTTTAACTCCTATCATCATGAAAATGACATCAAGTATACATCTCAGTATTTTAATTATTCAGAGAGCTGTAATATCATGAGTGTAATGGATTCTGTGTCCTGTCTGAGGAAGAGAAAGCCAGTTTAAGAAGCATGTAGTGATTCACACACACAGAGCACATGGATGATCAAATACAAAGCAAAGAATTTAACATGCTACTTTAGTTACAATAGTATTTGAGAAACTAGTAAATTAAACGATTTAAAGATGAAGTTTATGATGTTCTGCTTTAATGACAAAATAAACTGTGATTAAAGTGGAAATTTCGAGATTAAAGTTGACATTTCGAACTTATTTCCCACTTTGTGCCTATTTTTTTTTCTTTTATCTGTACCCTAATAAGCTTTCATATGACACTCAGACGATGGGCTACGACTCGCCTTTTCACGGCGACTTTGATATCTGTCATCTGATCTTTTTTATTTCAGGCACTGTGCGACTTTGTGAACTTGAGCTTTTGAGTTTCTCCGACACTCTATGTCACTCGATCAACTTCCTTTTGTTGTTTAACTGTTTAAACCAAGAAATAGTACGTTTTTCCTTGCCTCCACTTGATATTTGCTGAAATTCTTCTATTTTCCCCTGTGCTTTTGCCATTGCCTTTTCACAGAATGCTGAGCTTAAGGGCTATTTCTATTGATTTGCATATTCAAAGAGGTGTAATTCTGGGAGAAGCTTGGGTAGGGCAGCAGGCGCGTGCACGTGCATTACTTTTCACGCTGACTTTATGTAGCGGACGAAAGTGGAAGTTGGCGAATGCACAGATTTATGCATCTAGACTTTTTTGTGCCTTATGCCATGTTTTAGTGTGAGTTCTACGCATGTATTATGCATGAGGCCCCAGGTGATGTGTATTAATCAATATGTGATTGCTGCACAATTTTAAAAGCTTGAAAGAGCACAAGATCATGATGTCAGGCTGTTTCCTAGATATACAGTATGCTGCCTTTGTCACATTGAGCATGCTTTGCAGTACATATAGACAAGATATAAATCTTCTGACATTAGGAAACAATCCAAAAAGCATTAGTAGCCTATATTTATAAATGTAATAAATTGTGCCACTAATGGTCTAAAAAAACAATGATCATTACAAAATCCCAGGGCCTTTGCACCTGTGAAAACATGAAAAAAACGACAGGAATTCACTTAAAAGCCATAGCTGCTTCTAAAACATATGCCATTGCAAGTGTTTCTAAGGTGGAATGCACATAATAGCGCAAACCAGGCGATCTTCAAAGACAGCTGTCAAATGCTAGGCCAAGCAAACCAAAGTGGTAATCAGTCCACTATATTAATAAAATTGATTTTTCAGAGCCATTTCATGGATAAATATTTCCATCAAACAAGCCACCTCCATACTATGGGAATGTCTAAAATGTATCAAAGTGTAAAATGTTTCTTCTATCAACTCAGTGTATAGATAACATTTTTACTCATCCTTGAAGTATGCAGTAAGTGCATGCAGTTAGAAGTATCTTGTCTTTTGGAAGACTTCTTTCCCATTACTGAGTTGCAGAGAAACAAATTGTATCCTTGCAGCAATGGGCAAATGGCAGGAACAATCTCCAAACAGGTTGTCAGTATGTTGCACAATACATTATAGTATACCTAAAGCAAATCAACTGTCATGCCTAAATTGATCTAAATGCGAAAAGCATTTCTCTCTATTTAAAAAAAAAAAAGAGACTTGGAACGAGACTGCAATGAGACGTGATCTTTTGAAGAGAGATCTTGAGAGACACTTTCACTTTTCGTGAGATCGGCAAGTCACGTCATATCCAGCCTTTGGAAGCAAGTCCCGTGATACACATGCATAGCAGTTTAGAGATAATGGAAATAGGAAAATTCGAAAGTCTCAAGAAAATGAAAGTAAAGCTCACTTTAGTGCAAACAAATGGAAAATATTGCTCGGTGAAATAACAGAACAGTAGAAAGAGATCAAATAGTGTTTGAGGATGTCTGGGAGAGAAGAGAGATAAGGCAGTGACTTTAAAATGTTTGAAGCACCGCACGAAATGCAGATCACGCTGCACAGGAGCAGCAAGAGAGATTTTGGAGGAGCAACCGCATCTCCTTGGGGTGCTTTCAGCCCCCCTCTTCACAACGGCGTGTAGCATTAACGGGTGTGAGATTTAAGGGGTAGGCGAGCAAAGTGCAGATCACGTGGCACAGAAGCAGCAGCAAGCCAGCATCTGATCAAGCAAAGAGGAGGTAAAAAAAAAAAAAAAACAACTGTTATTTGTTATTGTATCACTGTTTAAGAGGAGTTTTGGAAGAGCGACCACGTCTCCTTGGGATGTGTTCAGCCCCCCTCTTCACAATGGCGCATAGCCGTAGAGTAAAGATCGCATTAGCGCAAACAAACGGAAGATATTAATCGGTGAAAATATTGAACACCGAAAAAAGATCAAATAGTGTTTGAGGATGTCTTGGGTAGAAGAGAGACAAGGCAGTGACTTTAAAATGTTTGAAGCACTGCATGAAATGCAGTTCACACTGCACAGGAGCAGCAGCAAGCCTGCAGCTGATCGAGCAAAGAGGAGGTAAAAAAAAAAACAACTAGAACAATAGAACAATCTAGACGAGAACAGGCCATTCAGCCCAACAAGGCTCGCCAGTCCTATCCACTTGTTTCCTCCAAGAAAACATCAAGTTGAGTTTTGAAAGTCCCTAACGTCTTACTGTCTACCACACTACTTGGTAGCTTATTCCAAGTGTCTATTGTTCTTTGTGTAAAGAAAAATTTCCTAATGTTTGTGCGAAATTTACCCTTATCAAGTTTCTAACTGTGTCCCCGTGTTCTTGATGAACTCATTTTAAAATACAAGTCTCGATCCACTTTACTAATTCCCTTCATAATTTTAAACACTTCAATCATGTCACCTCTTAATCTTCTTTTGCTTAAACTGTAAAGGCTCAGCTCTTTTAATCTTTCCTCATAATTCAACCCCTTTAGACCTGGAATCAGCCTAGTCGCTCTTCTCTGGACCTTTTCTAGTGCTGCTATGTCCTTTTTGTAGCCTGGAGACCAAAACTGCACACGGTACTCAAGATGAGGCCTCACCAGTGCATTATAAAGGTTGAGCATAACCTTCTTGGACTTGTACTCCACAGATCGTGCTATATAACCTAACATTCTGTTAGCCTTCTTAATGGCTTCTGAACACTGTTGTGAAGTTGATAGCTTAGAGTCCACTATGACTCCTAAATCCTTCTCATAAGGTGTACTCTCGATTTTCCGACCGCCCATTGTGTATTCAAACCTAATATTTTTACTTCCTATGTGTAATACTTTACATTTGCTAACGTTAAATTTCATCTGCCACAAATCTGCCCAAGCCTGTATGCTATCCAAGTTCTTCTGTTATGATATAACGGATTCCAAATTATCTGCTAATCCACCTATCTTAGTATCATCTGCAAACTTAACCAGCTTGTTACTTATATTCCTATCTAAATCATTTATATATATTAAAAATAGCAACAGCCCTAGCACTGACCCCTGTGGAACACCACTCTTAACATCGGCCAGTTCTGATGAGGTTCCTCGCACTATCATCCTCTGCTTCCTTTGTCTGAGCCAATTCTGCACCCATCTAAAAAGATCACCCTGAACTCCCACTTCTTTTAACTTGATGCCCAACCTCTCATGTGGCACCTTATCAAATGTTTTCTGAAAGTCCAGATAAATAATATCATAATCTCCACTTTGATTGTATGCTTTTGTTGCAACCTCATAGAATTAACTGTTATTTGATTTCCATTGTATCACTGTTCAAGAGGGGTTTCGGAGGAGTGAATGTGTCTCCCTGAGGTGTGTTCTGCCCCTCTTTTCATAACGGTGCGTAGTGCTGGTGGGGGGAGGGGAGGGGTAGGCAAGCGAACTGCAGATCACACGGCACAGCAGAAGCAGCAATCCAGCAGCTGATCGAGCAAATAGGAGGTAAAGAAAAAAATAAAGAATTTGTTTCCCATCGTATCACCATTTAACAGGGGTTTCGGAGGAGCAGCCACGTCTACTTGGTGTGTTCAGCCCTCCTGTTCACAATGGCACGCAGTGGTTGGCAAGCAAAGCCCTTTAGTTATAATTAAAGATGTAAATAATTCAACTAACATAAATCCATCATCCACTTTTATCTTTCCCTGTCTTCTGACTCCATTTTCTAAATTTTCACTAGTCACATCTGCATTTGTTAATGGCCTGCTTTGTAAGATGAGGCCCTCTAACCGTGTACTGGACTCATTCCCCACCACACTTGTTAAATCCTGCCTTCATGCCATAATCCCAGTGGTTATGACAATAATAAATACATCCCTTAACAGTGACTTTGTGCCAGCCACTTTTAAAGTCGCTTCTGTAACCACAATGTTAAAGTATGGTCTTGATGCTGACAATCTTAATAATTTTTGGTCCTTTTCTCACTTGCCTTTTCTGTCAAAAGTTCTTGAGCGTGTTGTAGCCTCCTAACTCATCAATTACTTAACATCTAATAAACTGATGGAATCCTTTCAGTCTGGTTTCAGGGCACAGCACAGCTGTGAAATTGCTCTGCTTCGGGTAATTAATGATTTGCTAATGGCAGCAGACTGGACAAGCCAGCATATTAATTTTGTTAGATCTCAGTGCATCATTTGACACTGTCAGACATGACATTCTACCATCTAGAATGGAGACCATGCTAGGTATCTCTGGCACTGCCCTGCAACTTGCCTTAGGGAAATTAACACCTGGATGGAACCTAACTCCTTAAAGTTCAATTGCAACAAGATTGAACTCCTGCAAATTAGCACTAAAGTGCAGCTTAAGAACATGAGCTCCTTGTTAGTCACTCTTGATAGAGATCTCATCAGACCTTATTCTAAAGCAAGGAATCTTAATGTTGTTTTTGATTCTTCTCTTTCTTTTTCCGCCCAAATAAATTGCATTAAGAAACATTCACACTTTCACCTCCATAACATATCCTGTGTCTGCTTATACCACTCCTTTTCTAATGCTGAGGAACTTGTCCATGCTTTTATCATATTCTGCATCAATTATTGTAACTTCCTCCTGGCAGGTGTCCCTTCTAATCTTATATCACAGCTCCAGCTGATTCAGAACTCTACTGCAAGAGTCCTAACAAGAACCAGCAACAGTGAGCACATAACACCCATCCTAGTTTGCCTCCACTGGCTTCCTGTGTCTTACATAATTTAATATAAGATTGTATTATTAACATACAAAGCTTTAAATGGCCTTGCACCGAACAACTTCAGTGACTTTCTCCATCACTATGGACTATGGACTAAGGTCCTCTGATTCTGATTCTGACAATCTTCTTGTGCCCCGCACCTTCCTGTACTCTATGGTAGACAGGGACTTCAGCTGTATAGCACCCAAACTTTGAAATAACCTCTTAACATTAATTAGATCACCTGACTCCTTTCATTCTTTTTTTAAAAAAAAACTGAAAACTCATCTGTTCATGAAGGCTTTTAACTTTATCTGGCATTCTGTCTTCTCTTTCAGTCTTGCTCTCTGTCCGGATGCTCATGATAAATTGTGTGTGTATTATATCACAAATGATGTTATTTGCTAGGCTTTCTTTTAGTATTGAATGTAGTATTTTTCTCTGGTGTATTGTTCGTTATTCTGTTTAATGCCTTTGCATATCCTATATCTGTCTTTAATGTATTATTTAGGAAATATCTGTATCCAATGTTGCATATACCTGCTGTTTCTTTGAGACTCTGTGAAGTGCCTTGAGCATGGGAAAGGTGCTATATAATTAAAATGTATTATTCTTATTGTTGAAGTATGTTAAAAGGTTAAAGATATCTTCTCAGAGCCTAATTAAAAAGAAAGACTTGAATTGAAACATGCATGATGTTTCCAATTACAGCTTAAGCAATAAGAAAATAAAATCTGTTTTTTATAGGTTTCACAAAATTTTTTCCGTCTTTCAGTACAATGATTTTTAGATTTTGCCCCAGTGATCCAGTGACCTGAGACAAAGGTTCTTTGGTACTGTGTCTCTTTGCAGAATCCTTGGGTGCTGCTGGTTTGACATTTGTCAAACGAGTAGTTGCTCATGGAGTCCTGAAAGAGGCACATTACCTGCATTGTGAGGGAGTGTCAGTTACGGCACTATGGCCATGTGGCGCGATTCTCCGAGGGTGATCCATCTAACAGGATTCTCAATGCTGAGGACTGGAGTGGCTGGACCAGGCCAAGGGGGCGCCCACATAACACCTGGCTGCAGCAGATAGATGGTCATTTCCTGAGGGTGGAACTGGACCATGTGCCCGACTAGGCGGGGTTTCCTACTGGGGTCCCAAGCTGTTTCGTTGAGTGGTGGGTGTGGCAACATTCTGTACTAGTGCATGTTCCACAACTTGACCTGACCTTCTGGTCTACAAAAAGTTTTGTTTTGATCAGCCTCCTACTCATATTATTGTTTCTGATTTCTAGCGTTGAAGCTGCTGTGGCTGCTTTTGCCCAAGCAAGGCAACCAGGAATTTATAAAGCTGACTATCTGAAAGAACTGTTTCAGCGCTATGGAGATGTTGAAGATGCACCTCAACCCCCGACTCTTCCTGAGTGGTGCTTTGAAGATGATGACGATAATGAAGACTTTGATGATGATGGAAACACAATTGTCCCTGACACTGGTCCCAGCTCCTCTAACTCATTGCCAGGCAAAAAGAGGAAAGAACGTCTGAAACTGGTAAGTTGAATAAATGCATTGGGAGCCTTTCATCACAAGATGGCAGTGTTAGCATCACTCAGTGTCAAATGTAAATTAAATTAAACAAATTCTTCACCTAAATTTGAAACATCAGCTGTTACATATTTTAAAAGATTTGTTTTCCTGGTTTATTTTTCAACATTATTTTGAAAAATCTAACAATTTTTTGTTTCATCTTGTTTTTATTAACCTTAGTTGCACATTTTACCTTTGTGGCAAATCTTTATCTGTAAAAGAATTTCTTTAATTTCTAGCGATTTCTTTTTTTTTTTTGAATCATAGAAAGTCATTAATCGCTTTGAAGGTAGCTATTGTTTATAATACAAGTTGTTTTCCTATACACTCTTATTATTACTCATGGATAGGAGGTCTTTTTTATGGCATTTCTGTTTACAGCATCTTAAATTTAATTTGTTTTAAGACTTAAGGTCTTTTATTAATTTATTTAAGCAGAGCAAGATGATTCTGCTCTTCAGTATCAGTTTTAACTGCTAAGGCGTAACTCTATAATAAGTCTTTATATTATGTTTTCTGATGTGAATATACGTTTCTTCTTACAGAAGAACCAGAAGAATGTACAGTAAATTATTTGAAAATGCTACAAAGTAAATAGCTTATTTATACCATTTCTAATTATCCTGTTTGGGCTTTTAACTGCTCCTCTATATGACCTCTGCCTTAATGTAGGCAGTGAATGGTCCTCTATGAATTAAAATTTCATGTTCTGTATTTTCTGCATTTGAAATAAAATATAATGTTGACTTATGACTTAAGGACTGAACTTGTAACTACAGTTTTCAAATTTCATTTTTGATTAATTTTATTAATGTTGGATTGTTGTATACAATATCTGTATTCAGTGTATAAAACCAGCAATGGACATTATGTCAGGGCAGATATTTTGACTTTCTGTTAAAATCTTCTGGGGCACAGCTTCCAATATAGACTTACATATTCAAATATTGATGGAAATTATTATTTGTTACTAAGTCGGAGCATTGTCACAGATACGGCAATACAGGGATGATTTTTTAGCATATAGATATTTAAACCTGAGGGAGTGCTACAGGCTTTCTTTCACATGTGGCCTGATCATGTGATCCAAGCATGTAGGCAGAAAGTGTTTTTAAAATCTGCAATAACCTACTTTAACCCTGCCATACCATTCAAACACCTTTACAAATCAATGCACAACTGGGACATAATGCTTTTGCAATGATTAAGAAATTATATATGAAAGCTGTTTATGGGTAAATTTAGCAAAATCTTAAAACATTTTTCTTGATTCAGAAAATCATATATTTATAGATGCAGTTACCAAATGGTTTAAAACCATTAAATCTTGACTGGATGGCCATTTGGAAACATTCGGTGAATAGAAAGAATGAAGCTATGTTGGGATGCCTTATCCACATGGTTGTCGCAACCCACTGCAGATGTAAATATATATGTGTGCAAATGAGAGCTTCAGTTGGGGGCCTCATTTATTGCCTTGCGGGGAGTGGCAGTTTACACCTGCACCCAAACAAGCAAAGATTAAAAAAAAAGCTTGCAGAGAGTGGAGAAAAAATTAAAGGAATACTTTGAAAACACATCAGATCTCAATGGGGAAAAAAAAAATCATGTTGGATATCTGTACTGATATGGACTGAGTAATGTGTTCGGGACAAAAGGATGCCACATTGTTTGATAGAAATTAACATTATCAACTTACAGAGGGATGAATTCAAAGACCCCCCGAAAATCAAAGTGAAAAAATGATGCGGCAGGCTAGTCCATTTTGCTGAAATTTCATTGCAGCAACTGAAAATTGTACTCAGTAGCTTGTATGGCCCCCACGTGCTTGTATGCATGCCTGACAATGTCAGGGCATGCTCCTAATGAGATCATGGATGGTGTCCTGGGGGATCTCCTCCCAGATCTGGACCAGGGCATCACCGAGCTCCTGTCAGTCTGAGGTGCAACCTGGCAGGATGGGATGGACTGAAAAATAATGTCCCAGAGGTGTTCTTTTTTTTAAATTTTATTAATTTTATTGTAATCATTCCATACAAATCAATCAATTTTTACAAAAAGTAGGATAGAGAAAAAGTTGACCCTCACCCCTGAGAGAGAGAGAGCATGGCCAACGGAGTAAAACTTATGGCTTGTAAACATACCTAATTCGATGAGTCTGATAAGCCAATAGAGATGAATGGAGAAGAAACAGAAATGCAGAAATAATTGCTTCCTCTGTGCTTTAAGAGCTTATTCTAAAATATTACTTACTAGATCCTGCCATGTTTTGAAAAAAATCTGTATAGATCCTCTAACTGAGTATTTGATTTTTTCCAATTTCAAATAGTAATAAACATTGGTTTCCCACTGACTTAAAAGAGGAGAGTTAGGATTCTTCCAGTTTAGCAAAATAAGTCTGCATGCCAAAAGTATAGTGAATGCAATCACAGTTTGTTTGTCCTTCTCCACTTTAAACCCATCTGGAAGAACACCAAGCACAGCTGTTAATGGGTTAGGAGGGATTGTGAGACCAAGGCTATCTGAAAGGTAATTAAAAATTTTGTCCAGCTTGATGTTAATTTGGTGCAGGACCAAAACATGTGACCCATTGAGGCTGGGACTAAATTGCAGCGTTTGCAGTTTGGATCTTGCCGTGGAAACATTTTGGAGAGTTTAAGGCGAGACAGATGTGCTCGATATATAATTTTAAGTTGAATAATTGTATGCTTTGCACATATGGAGCTCGAGTGAATTCTCTGCATTGCTGTTTTCCACTCCTTTTCTGATATATTGATTGAGAGATGTTTTTCCCAGTGTCCTCCTGGATCTTTGAAAGGGAGGGACTGTAAAATAATTTTATATATTGCAGAGATGGTGTTTGAGTCCTTGAAATTGAACAATATTTTTTCCAGCATGGACGAAGGTGCAAGATGAGGAAAATCGGGCAGGTTCTGTTTAACAAAGTTCCTAATTTGAAGATAGTGAAAGAAATGTGTAGCTGGAATGTTAAATTTGGAGTGTAATTGTTCATAGGATGCAAAGATGTTGTCTATATAAAGATCTCTAAGCAAGTTAATCCCAAATTTTTTCCAGATATTAAAAACTGCATATGTTTGAGAAGGTTGAAAGAGGTAGTTCTCTTGCAGAGGTACCACAGATGAAAGCTTCTCCATCTTAAAATGCTTTCTACATTGGTTCCATATTCTGAGTGAGTGAAGCACAATTGAGTTATTAGTATATTGCCGATAACTTGCATTTATTGGGGCACAGAGCAGGGAATATAAAGAAGTACTGCAGGATTTTAGTTCTGTTGCAGACCAGGGCTGTGTATGTTCATCTACTTTTGTCCAGGTTTTTATAGCTTGTATGTTTGCTGCCCAGTAATACAACTGAAAGTTAGGTAGAGCCATGCCACCTTCTGCCTTTTGTCTTTGTAGGATCGCTCTTTGGATACGTGGATGTTTTGAGTTCCAAATAAATTAGGTTATTGTTGAATCTAATTGCTTAAAAAATTATTTACTGATGTAAAGTGGAATGGTTTGAAATAAAAAAGGAGCTTAGGAGGAATATTCATCTTAACAGTGTTGATTCTTCCAGCTAGAGTGAGATGAAGGGTTGACCATCTATGCAAGTCTTGCTTAATTTTTTCCATGCAGACAGCGAAATTTTATTGATAAAGAGCTTTATGTTTATTTGTGATGTTTACCTCGAGGTATTAAAACTTTTCTGCAATGATAAAAGGTAGGGTGTCTAATCTAATATTATATGCTTGAGAATTCACTAGAAAGAGTACACTTTTATTCAGATTAATTCTGAGACCAGAGATCTTTTGAAATTCTGTGAGTGCTGTTAAGACTGCAGGCACAGAATTTTGTGGGTCTGATATATACAGTACCATATCATCTGCATATAGAGAAATTTTCTGTTCCAGTCCTTCTCTGATAATCCCCTTTATCTGATCAGCATTTCGACAGTGAACTGCCAGTGGTTCAGTGGCGATTGTAAACAGCAGTGGTGACAAGGGGCATCCTTGTCTGGTACCACGTTCTTGTTTAAAAAAGTCTGAACAACTGTTTTTAATACAAATTGAAGCTTCTGGATTTGTATACAGTATTTTGATCCAATCACTATTGTTCAGGCCGTACCCAAATTTCTCCAATGTAGTAAAAAGGTATTTCCATTCAATCATGTCTAATGCTTTTTCAGCATCCAATGATAATAATATTTCTGGGGTGTTTGACTTTTTTGGTGAGTATATTACACTAGCAAAATACCCGTGCTTCGCAGCGGAGAAGTAGTGTGTTAAAGAAGTAATGAAAAAGAAAAGGAAACATTTTGAAAATAACGTAACATGATTGTCAATGTAATTGTTTTGTCACTGTTGTGAGTGATGAGTGTTGCTGTCATATATATATATATATATATATATATATATATATATATATATATATATATATATATATGTGGAACCTCGGTTCACGACCATAATTAAGTTCCAGAACTTTGGTCGTAAACCGAGTTGGTCGTGAACCGAAGCAGTTTCCCCCATAGGATTGTATGTAAATACAATTAATCCGTTCCAGACAGTACAAACTGTATGTAAATATATGTAAAGATTAAGCACAAATATAGTTAATTACACCATAGAATGCACAGTGTAATAGTAAACTAATGTAAAAACATTGAATAACACTGACACAAAACACCCAGGCTCCCTGCTCAGCTATAGGAGCTGGCCCGCTCGCGCTCCCTCCCTCCGCTACAGGAGCAGGCTGGCTGACACACACACACCCTATCCTCCCCCCTCCATCCCTTCCCTGTCAGCTGCCCCCTCTCTCTCTGTGCTTGCTCCCTCACGCTCTCTAATCTCTCTGTAGCACGTGCTCGCGCAGCATTTTTTTTAAAATGAGTTTTAAGCACAGCAGAAAAAAACGAACATTAAAACAAATCCGAAGTGCAGTGCATGCAAAACCAACTCGCAAGCAACCAGAAAAGAAAGATTGCAGGAGATCACGCTATTAAACTTAAAGCCTGATCGCTGTAAACACTGTTTTTAAAATGAGTTTTAAGCACAGCGGGAAAAAAGGAACATTTGAAAAAAGATAAAAGTAACATTGCAACAAATCGCGTTATGAACTGAAAATTAACTTTTGAAAAATCCGTAATACAAAACCACCAAGAAAACTAACCTTGCATGAGTCGAGTTCTGGCATGAAGTGTTTTCCTTCAGGTGTTTTCTCTCTTGTGATTTCTTGGGTTTCTGGTGCTTTTAGCTGGTAGGAGTAAAAGCCTCATGCAGCCGTTCCAAAAACAAACTCCTTGTGACCCAATCCTTCGTGTTTGCGCCCCACATTACTGGCAGTCTGGCTTTGTTTACATTGTGCTGCTTGATAGCATGAAGGTTCTCAGATTGGTAAATGAGTAAACTGGTAAACAGTTTTTCCACCTCTTGTAATTTCTTTCTTTACTTCGATTTCAATTTTCTTCAAAACTTTCTTCACTTGCTTAGAAGTCAATGGAAGGAGAACAATGAACAGAGCTCTTGCAGCCACGCGGCTTGCTAGCTTGCTTTCTCTCTCGCTTTTTCTTTCTCTCTTTCTCTCTCAGCACGTACAGCCTGCAGATAGGCAGGCAAACACGTGCAGCAATCTCCTCCTCCCCCTCCCCAGCAGACACGTGGAATTGGGGGATGGTTGGCTTGAACTTACTGGCTGCAGATAGGCAGGCAAACAGTGCAGCAATCTCCTCCTCCTCCTCCTCCTCCCTCCCCAGCAGGCACATGCTCGCTCGCTCTTGCTCTCTCTCTCTCTCTTTCTCAGCTCAGCACAGCTCAGGCAGGCAGGCAAGGGAAACTGGCTTGTTCGTATACCGAGTGCGTGGTTGTAAACCGAGGCAAAAGTTTTGCGAGCTTTTTGGTCGTGAACCGAGTTGTACGTGAACCGGGACGTTCGTGAACCGAGGTTCCACTATATATATATATATATATATATATATATATATATATATATCTATATATATATATCTATATATATATATATCTATATATATATGTATATATCTATATATATATATATATATATCTATACTAATAAAAGGCAAAGCCCTCACTCACTCACTCACTCACTGACTGACTCATCACTAATTCTCCAACTTCCCGTGTAGGTAGAAGGCTGAAATTTGGCAGGCTTATTCCTTACAGCTTACTTACAAAAGTTGGGCAGGTTTCATTTCAAATTCTACGCGTAAGGGTCATAACTGGAACCTATTTTTCTACATATAATGTAATGGAGTTGAGTTGGAGATGGCGGGGGCGGAGTTTAGTGTGACATCATCACGCCTCCTACGTAAACGTAGAGAACTAGGAAAAACTCCAAACAGCGATGAGCACAAAACGCCATTTCACAATTGAGAAGGCAGAAAAACATTATGAAGCAAATGATGCATACAAGCATATTCATAAGTACAGCTACTGCGGAAACAAAGCACGGCGTGAACCGTAAGTTTATATTAAATTAAGTTCATAGACAGGCTGCCACTAGCGTTTGTAATTTAGTGCCTGCCCATATAAGGCCGTCCATCAGCGGCAATCCAATACAAACACTGCCGGTAAATATTCACGTGTGAAGGACTGTGCTTATGCAGAGGAAGATGAGATGGTCAGGGTGGTGTTTGGCACAAACTCATTGAAACTGCGAGAGAAACTTTTAAGTGCGGGTCTTAGCTGACATTACACGAGATGGCACCAGCACAGCTGGGAACCTTCGATGCAAGAACACCAAGGGCTCACGTGAACTGACGCAGTGCACAGATAAAAAGCAACAGTTCTAAAGAGTGCTGAACAAAAACCGAATTACACAATTGAGAAGGCAGCAAAAAAATATGAAGCGCCTGATACATACAATCATATTCATAAGTGCAGCTACTGCGAAACAAAGCACACGGTGGAAAAAGTGAATGTCCCGCTAAAGGAAGACAGTGTAAAAAAAAAACCAGTGCAAGCAGTTTGTCACATCTCAGATAAAGAGGAAGACGAGCTGTTTATTGATGCAGTAAGAAACTAATCGATGAATGAAACCTCTTATCTTTACAATGATTGACAAACACGGAATGTAACTTGAACACAACATCCTACAAATACGACCCTGATTGAAACAAATAATGATAATCAAATCCTTGATGACAGCAACATTCAATAACACTCACAAAACAATTACTGTATATTGACAATCATGTTACGTTATTTTTAAAATGTTCCCTTTTCTTTTTCATAACTTCTACTTCTCCACTGCGATACGCGGGTATATATATAAATGTATATATATACCCGATCTACAATACATACTCGCATAGACAAGCCACACGCTGTGGCTAATTGTAGAGTCTTAAGCCTCTAATGCCGACATTGAGGTTGATTCGAGAGGGATGCACTGAGTATGTATGGCGCTACCGATTCATTTTACCTTCGATCTCCTTGGTTTGGGACGTATGAAAAAATATTAGGTTAACGCAGAATCATGTTACGTTATTTTTAAAATGTTTCCCTTTATTAGCACAAGCACAGCTGAGAAGCTTCGATGCATGTACTCCATAACGTGAAAAATAACGCATTTAATCACACTTTCAATTCCAAGCAAATGGGAACTTTTGTCAATGCATGATTTCCTGGTACATCCATTACACTGATGCACACATCACAGCTACAAAAATATTAGAGTCGGAATAAAGTGCGTTCCTACGACTGATCATTTCGACTCCGTAAGCCTTGATAAAAGCATGGTTTTGTGCACATTGAAAAGCAAGCAAAATTAGATGCATTACAGAAATCGGACTTTGTGGCTCTTACTGGGGATCATTGGACTTCCGTGACCGTTAGTAATTCTAAATACATCTAATTACAAAATGTTCAATGATCACACTGTTTTAGCCTAATGTACAAAATAATTTTGGCTAAGGTTACTCAGAGTTTAAAGATTAAGTTGGTCAAATTACCTTTTATGTTTCTGACTTATTTTTTTAAGAAAAGCTGCACTTTATGTTGAAATTTTGGTTATTATTATTTAAAGACAATACTATTCTGAAAATCTACTTAAAGTACTTAAACTACCACTTTATTTTTAAGTCTGCCCAATTTTAACCAGGGATGATATTTTTGTTTCTGTTTTGAATTCAAATACAGTTTAAAGGCTTTTTTTTTTCAGAAATTAAAACAGCTTCAGTTTACAATATTCATGTACATGTCTATTATTTGATTCTGTCGCCCACTAAAACACTTTTAAATTAAAAAAAATAAACATTTGCGATTTGGGGCAAATTTACGTGTGCGATTACATACGATTAATTAAGCGCGGGTATTTTGCTAGTATATATAATGCGAAGTACTGCATTAAAATTTTTATTAAGAAGAAAATTTTACCTTTTTAAACTGAGGGAAAATATGCCAGTAATTATTTGTTAAGGATCTCTTTGTATACCATGTTGTCAGTTCGGCCCTCCGGTTGTAACATAACCAAGCTGTGCGCTGAGCTTACTCTTGAGCATGCAACTTACAGTTGGCCATGTGAACAGTAATCTTGTCTCAAATCTCACAGCTTGGATTGCTGCTGTCATAATCGGTTTGAGTTTTTATGGTTTGTTTCAATTACGACAGTATTTGCAGGATTTGTTGTGTTGAAGTGACATTTGGCATCTGTCAAGCATTGTAAGCACACAACCGGTTTCATCAATAAAATCACATCCAGCTTTTGAGAGTTTAAACATTCATAAACATCAAAGTGTCCACTGCTGAAATCGTCACCTGTGAATCTAAGATGTTTAAGAGGCATTGGCGGATGTCGAAAGGTGTAAAATATTTGGCCATTTCAGTACACTTGAAAGCGACAACTGAACATTTCATAATTATCTCCTGTACCGTCATCAGTCCACACCTTGAACCTGTCCCAGTCATTCAATACATAAGACACAATGTTCCTCCGGATATCAAGAGTGAGCCTGATATGGCCGTGCAATATGTAACAAAGAGAATGGAAAAGGTAGGTGCCATCTCCGGGCATGGAAACCACTCGGTAAGTGACAGTTCTTTGATAGATAGTGATCACCTCGATAGACATGGTAATGGGGGTTGGAATGATAAAGGAAATGGGTACCTGAGCAATGTAAAGTAAGTCTAAAATACCTATACAATAACTATAATTGTAATAAACAAACAATAAAACAGCAGAGAAGCCGTGGATTAAACAAAAAGGCTGTAGTTATCAGTAGGGAGACGTGAATCCCGTGGCGATGCAAGGAAGGGAATGTAGAGACCGGAGCGACGGACGGTTTTATATAGGCAGGCAGCCAACAACGTGGGAGGCGTTGGGATGAGGGACCCAACGCCACCTCACACGGTAACCGAGCTACAGGCTATGGACGTATATATGTACGTAAGTAGGATTCAGTTAGCGTTGGGAACCCGTGTACCAAATTTCTTGAAGATGGGCCCATAAGTAACAAAGACTGTTGAAAAGTTCAATATGGCGGCCGACAGTGGCATCATACCACCAAAATAAGTACGTACATTGGTTTCGGTTAGTGCAGGTACGCCCTTGCCTAGCAAATTTCGAGAAGATTGGGCCATAAATAAGAAAGTTCAACATGGCGGACGGTGTTGACCATTATGACCATTACGTGTAGAATTTCAAAATGAAACCTGCTTAACTTTTGTAAGTAAGCTGTAAGGAATGAGCCTGCCAAATTTCAGCCTTCTACCTACACGGGAAGTTGGAGAATTAGTGACGTTGGAAAGTCAATATGGCGGCTGACAGTGGCGTCATACCACCGAAATAAGTACGTACATCGGTTTCCGTTAATAGTTTAATATGGCGGCCGACAGTAGCATCATACCACTGAAATAAGTACCAAATTTCAGCCTTCTACCTACACGGGAAATTGGAGAATTAGTGACGTTGGAAAGTTCAATATGGCGGCTGACAGTGGCATCATACCACAGAAATAAGTATGTACTTAGGTTTCAGTTAGCGCAGGGAAGCCGCCTTCCAAATTTCGTGAAGATGGGGCCATGAATAAGAAAGTTCAATATGGCGGACGTTGTCGACCGTTATGACCGTTACGTGTAGAATTTCGAAATGAAACATGCTTAACTTTTGTAAGTAAGCTGTAAGGAATAATCTTGCCAAATTTCAGCTTTCTACCTACATGGGAAGTTGGCGAGTGAGTGCGTGCGTGCGTGCGTGCGTGAGTGAGTGAGTGCGTGCGTGCGTGCGTGCTTTGCATTTTATTAGTATAGATTAAACAGGCGTTGAAGATTGGAAGATAAGTATCGACCCTTGATAAATCCAGTTTGATCTTGTGATATTACCGAAGGGAGCACTTTCTCCACACTTCTAGCTATGATTTTTGAGAGTATCTTAACGTCATTATTCAAAAGTGAAATTGGTCTGTATGATGCACGTTGTAATAAGTCCTTATTTTATTTAGGCAAAACGGTGATTAATGCTTGGTGAAGAGTTTGATTGTCTTTGGCTTCTGTAAATGTTGCTAGGAGGGCAGCTAGCTGAGCGGAGAATTTCTTATAAAATTCTGCAGGGTAGCCATCAGGGCCTGCTGCCTTCCCACCTTGAAGTGACTTTATAGCATGTAGTAATTCTGATAACACCAGAGGTTTATCCAGTTCCTCCGCACTAAGAGTATCTATTTGTGGTATCTGTAATGTATCCAGAAATGCATTAGATTGTGGGTTGCCTTCTTTAAACTCATTAGAATATAAGGATTTATAGTAGTCTCCAAATGTGTGCATTATATTTTTGTGGTTGACGATTTTGTCTCCATTCGTGTTGGTGATTACTGGGATTGTGTTGTGGACTCCTTGCTTGTGAATTTGTTGAGCTAAAAGCTTATTAGCTTTCTCTCTGTGTCCATAGTAATGATGTCTGGATTTATAAATTAGTTGTTCAGTTTCTTTTGTTGTCAGGAGGTTTAGTTCTAAATGCTGAGCCTACCTTTTCCTATGTAGAGCCTCGCTTGGAAGCCTGGCTTGTTCTTCATCTATTCTAGTAATTTCACTTTTTAGCTCTGCTACTTTCTTGGTTCCTAATTTATTTCTGTGGGAAAGAAATGAGATAATCTGTCCTCTTAAGAAGACCTTAAGAGTTTCCCAGAGTATTCCTGCAGAAATCTCTGAGGATGTATTTGTCTCTATGAAGAAACTGATTTGTTTGGATATAAATTCTGTACGTCTGCTAATAGAAGCAGGTCTGTCTATCAGACACCATCTGCGAGGCGAGTGTGTGGGGCATAGTGACTTTAGCTCCAAGATCAGAGGTGCATGGTCAGAAATAACAATAGCATCATATTTGCAAGATTTAATCGTAGGCAAGAAATTATTATCTATAAAGAAATAAATCAATTCTTGAGTAGCAATGATGTAGTGGTGAGTAGAAAGAATATGTTCTTGATTTTGGGTTTAAAAACCTCCAGGGGTCTGATAAGTTGTGATCAGTTATAAACTTTGTAATTATATTTGCAGTGTTAGATGTTGTCCCCCCGTGATAGAAGTCCTATCTAAGAGTGGATTTAAAACAGAATTAAAGTCCCTAGCCATTATAATTTTATCAGTGTTCCCATTGGGAATGGATGCAAATAAATTTTGTATAAATTCCTTATCATCGACTTTAGGTGCATAAGCATTTATCAAAGTCATTTTACAGTTAGATAAGTTGCCCATGACCATCACATATCTCCCTTCAGGATCCAATACTACATCTGATGCTACAAATGAGACTGTTCTATGTATGAGAATTCCCACACCTCTAGTTTTCTTTTGTAAAGCTAGAATGTAACATTTGGCCAGTCCAGTCCTTTTGCAGCCGGAACTGACCCTTGCTTAGTAAGTGGGTCTCCTGTAAAAGTACTATTTTAGCGTTTAAACCTCTTAGGTGAGAGAGTATTTTCTTTCTCTTTAATTCGTGATTCAGGCCTTTAACATTCCAGCTCACAAAGTTAACTGTCCCATTATGGAGAAATTGATTCTGAATTTTTGATGTCATTTTATAGTCTTAAGTAGAACTGAGACAGCTTTAACCTTAATTTCATATTTCCCCAAGAGTTATTGCCATGCAGCTTATTGTTATGTTGGTAGTTATAATTATAAAGATTAAAAGGATAGATTAGATATGGATATAGCCTGCTCTCTTTCTATATCCCCCTTAAACCCCCACCCTCCCATTTTGCCTCCCCATGTGAGGCTGGACCCCACTTCACGCAGTTTCGGTCCTCTGACATACCCAGAGACAGAGCACGTCCAAAGCAAAACAAGCCCCCACGCAGCTGCGTTTTAGGATTAAAAAATAGAGATATCTATTGCCAATATAGTCTAAATACTACATGCCTAAAATATACAGTGATCCCTCGCTATATCGCGCTTCGACTTTCGTGGCTTCACTCCATCGCGGATTTTTAATGTAAGCATATCTAAATATATATCACAGATTTTTCCCTGGTTCGCGGATTTTTGCCGACAATGGGTCTTTTAATTTATGGCACATGCTTCATCAGTTTGTTTGGTCAGTTGAGGCAGTGGGTCTATTGCAGCCGGTGTTCCCGGCTTGCGTGGAGTATTTGAAAGCGCGGACTGCAAGGCCTTTTCCAGTTTCAGATGATCTTCTCCAATCGGCGAGCTATCGTGCATTCGCTCCCCATTTTGCTCTCAGCTGGAGATGATGTAGCGGACCGTGTTCCTGAGGAGTCTGGGCTTTTGCCCATCTGAACCAGGTCAGTCTCGGAAAGGCAGTACCTTGAACTTGAACTTGGACTTGCCGATCTGAGCTTGGATATAGCTTTAGTTTTCATTTCTTTCGTTTCTTTCTGAACCACTTTCTTGTTGGCCATGTTTATATATGCTTGCATATACTGTAGTAGTACCCTCAGGTTGCATAAGTACAGGATATCTCAGGATAATAAGAAGATAATATCAAAAATGCACTGCTGCTAGCGGAGCTCCGCTTCAGACGTCCATCTCTCGCAACGGACGAGACCAACTCATCATCTCAGAGGTGTTGTATTGGATTTCGGTCAGGCGAGCATGGGGGCCAGTCAATGGTATCAATTCTTTCATCCTTCAGGAACTGCCTGCATACTCTTACCACATGTGGTAGGGCATTGTTGTGAACCAGGAGGAACCCAGGACTCACTGCACCAGCATTGGGTTTGACAATGGGTCCAAGGATTTCCGATGCCTAATGCCAGTCAAGGTGCAGTTGTCTAGCCTGCAGAGGTCTGTGCATCTCTCCATGGATATGCCTCCCCAGACCATCGCTGACCCACCACCAAACCGATCATGCTGAATGATGTTACAGGCAGCATAACATTCTCCACAGCTTCTCCAGACCCTTTCATGTCTGTCACATGTGCTCAGGGTGAACCTGCTGTCATCTGTGAAAGCACAGGGTGCTAGTGGTGGACCTGCCAATTCTAGTATTCTATGTCAAATGTCAATTGAGCGCCACGGTTCCAGGCAGTGAGTACAGGGCCCACTAGAGGACTTCGGGTCCTCAGGCCACCCTCATGAAGTCTGTTTCTGATTGTTTGGTCAGAGAAATTCACACCAGTGACCTGCTGGAGGTCATTTTGTAGGGCTCTGGCAGTGCTAATCCTGTTCCAAAGAAGCAGATACCGGTCCTGCTGATGGGTTAAGGACCGTCTATGGCCAGCTCTCTTAGAGTTTCTTCCTGTCTCCTGGAATCTTCTCCATGCCCTTAAGACTGTGCTGGGAGACACAGCAAACCTTCTGGCAATGGCACGTATTAATGTGCCATCCTTGAGACATTGGACTACCTGGTCAGGTATTGCCTCATGCTACCAGTAGTGATGCTGATCATAGCCAAATGCAAAACTAGTGAGAAAACAGAAATATGAGGAGGGAAAATGTCAGTGGCCTCCACCTGTTAAACCATTCCTGTTTTGGGGGTCGTGTCATTGTTGCCCCACTAGTGCACCTGTTGTTAATTTCATTAATGCCAAAGCAGCTGAAACTGATTAACAACCCCCTTTGCTACTTAATTGACTAGATCAATATCCCAGAAGTTTCACTGACTTGATGGTATACTCTGATTAAAAAGTGTTCCTTTAATATTTTTGAGCAGTGTGTATATATACTGTATATATCCACTTATCCTGGACTTAAATTTAGTTATTGCACTACTTAAATATTCATTTGTCATACCAAAAGGGGGGGGGGTTAACACTTCAGATATGCTTCTGAGATGTGTTCTTTGAAATGTGTTCATTGTTTATATAATACCGACATTTGCACAAACTTGTTTTCATGCTTCATTGTTGTTTTGGTTGTTGTAGATGTTGTAATAGCCCTTTGACCAAAGTTTCATGCTCAGGAATTTTTCTTTCTTATGTTTCCTTTCCAACTATTGCTGCACACATGAACAATATGTTGAATAAAATGAAACTTTTATTGTATTGGCTGCATGTAAAAGTGGCAAAAAACCCAGTTTCATGCAAATGGGAGCTAATGCCATCTTGTTCAGTACTCTTCTCCCTCCCATGAACTGTTTCTGATGAACAGGTGAAATGAGTTGGAGAAAACATAATGATAAATCTGTAAGTCCTGCTTTGTATCAACTCTAAGGTGCCAAAGGTATATGGCAGTGAATTTTATGGCACGTTGTCAGTTTGAGTCTCATTATGGTAAGTGTCTCACTGCTGTCGAAGGGGTCCTGTCCGTTTCCAGTGCCAGAGAAAGATAAGTGTGGGAAACTGAAAGACAATAGATACTTTATATAGATGGATAATACTTTACAGAAACACAAGAAAACACTCCACTCCCAGCATGTTCAATGAACTGCTAGAGACTATAGGAGGCCCTCTGTTAAACAGGATGGAGGGCCATTCCTGGCGGAGATGGGCCTTTACAACCATACAATACTTTCTGCCAGGAGATGATAAAAGATCAGTGAAGATGACTGTACCCATAATGTGCTGTATTACAAAATGCATTAACTTCAGTAAAGGTGGATTTGTCCTATTGTCTTGTATTGCTGCATACTTGACACGAATGTGTGTAAGAATGGCAATATAACACACTTTACACTTTAAATTTAATTCTAAAGTATGACAACTATTGAAGATTCTGGATGACTTTACAGTTTTGGGAAGTAGAAGTGATCGATGTTATGTATTCTGCATGGTTGTTTTATCTATCTATCTATCTATCTATCTATCTATCTATCTATCTATCTATCTATCTATCTATCTATCTATCTATCGATCGATCGCCTTTTTCCAAATTGGGAGTGATATACATAAACACCAGTGTTTTCTTCAAATGCAGTAGGCTAACAGCTTTCACTGAAGTTACATCTTTCAATTGCATTCCCATACAAGGAGCAGCAAAAGCAATCTCAGTTTTTGCAATTCATTGATCATCAGTTGTTAATGTTACTTTATATTCAGAGCATGGAATAGTTACATGCTCCTAAAACTTTAATACTATTACTCAATGATATAGAGTTTGAACTTCATTCTTTCAAATGAAAATGTAGTTACTTAATAATAAGAAAAACCTCACTTAAAGGTGTTATCAGCTAACTAATTTAAGCTCATATCCTGCTTAGTAATTTGGTAGTGTTTTTCCTTCTGTATAGAAGATACATGGAAAAGTTACATGCTCCTAATATCACTCTAAGATACTGAGTTTGAACCTCATTCTCCCAACTTCCAATTTAGTTAATTAGGCATAAGAAAAACTTGATTGAAAGGATTACCACTTAACTAGATTGAGCTTGTAGCCTGCTTTTGGGTGGTACAAACAGTTAGTAATGTTAGTTTTTTTGCCTTTATTATAGAAGATTTTGGGCAAAATGTATGTGTTTGTGATTGCATGCCTTGGCATTTTCTCTGTAAAACAATATACCATGTCAAATGTTATAACATTTAAAACAGCACCACAGGCAAGTGATTATTTCTGGAAAAACAATCCTAGTAACATTTCTGTTTTAAGCAAACATTAATCTGGGATGCATTTACAGGTGCAAAGCAGCATGAGTAAAGCTGCCATAGGCACAGTGAAATAAATATCAAATTCTTTTAAGTTTTCATATTTCAAAATATGTCCTGCTCCTGCACAGTGAATGATTAATTTAAGTATACCTGCCTAATACAAGTCGATCTCCATTCTGGCCTGAAAACACAGCAAATGTGTTTGAGTATGGTCAAAAGTGCACTACAGAGAAGCTTGCCCATGTCAACTCCTGTTAATTTAACTTCTGTTAATGTTTTTTCCCCAAGCTGACTTATTAGATTTTTTTTTTTTTTGTTGCATTTGCATTTACTCATTTTTTACAATTTACTCATTTTGATTATCATCTGATAATTTGGAGATGGCCACAGTGGTCAGAGTTGTCCACATACTTGTGTTCAGAACACAAGCTCTGGATATGTGATATTATGGTAGTTATTTTTCACAGAAAAATTACATAGGTGCTCCAGATAAGTTGTCAGCCTTCAGCATCTCGATAAGAAGGATATGGTAAATGTAATGTTTTCTCTCTCTTTGTTTTTCAGTGCTTTTGCTTATGTGTTTGGAGAAACTCATTTGTTTTTTGTGTGTCAGTGTCTTTACATTTTTGCAGTACCCAGCTCCTATGTTGAATTAATCTTGATAGGATGTAGACATCCATAAGATAAAACCTGTTCTTTCTTGTCAAGCCATGATGATTTTACTTACATTTTTGCATGCTAGTAAATGTGTGCCAAGTTGAGTGGGTGTTAATGCCAGTGTATACGTATCTGATTCATCTGCACAACTCTATAGTAGCTGGCCAACTTTGTGTTTTTTCTGTTTTGTTCATTTTTTTGTTAAATGCTTGCCAGCTTTGAGTAAATATGGATGCACTATATGTAAATGAGTGTGCCGTGTTGTGGAAGGGTTTTCCATCCAGCGTTGGTTCCTTGTTGTATATGCTTCTGGAATAGACAGCAGCTCTCTGTAACTTTACAGTTGGATTAACAGGTTTAGTAAATGAATGGATAGAGGAATTTTTGCAAAAATAAGCACATGGAAGAACTAACTGTTCTTTGTTTTTTAATAGTAAAAGTGAAGAAGATGTGATGTGTTTATTTAATAAGAACACTGAGAGAGAATTAAAATTAAAGAAAATGAATTAGCAAAACAGTTAATGTGTATTTGTTTCTGGAGTTTACACCTGTAGCATAAAGGGTTCAGTAGACTGCCAGTATGTACAATTAATACTAAATGATTTAAAAGGCAAAGTGATAGTAATGCAGATAAATTGCAAGGAGCAGGCTTCATTTAACCAAGAGTGTTTAGAGAATCCAGTGATAATATATTTAAATCCTTTATGTGTAATTTTTAAAAATCAAGACAAACTAGCTGTTGTGTTAAAGACTAGAAACCTTGTGAAGTAGCAACAAACACAAATTGTTGGAATGGAACATCAAAAACTATTGATTGTAATGATAACTTACAAATTCTGATAAGGAACACTGTAGGAAAACATTGGACATTTCTAAATCATTCGAGGTCACGAATGTAGTCCCTAAAGCATCCATTATTGAAGCTTCATCTCTGTTCAGTTTATATAGATAATTTACAGTATATAGAAATGTAACTGAAAAATTACTTAAATTTGTAGGTGATGCCACTGTAAACTAAGTTTATTACTAGATATCTTAGAGTTCACAAAATCACCACAAATGGACCTATCAAAATTCAGTTATAGGTAAAAATATGGCAAATCATGTTTAATGTAAATTGTAATGTAAATAATTACAAAGTTTTACATGAACATAACAAATTATTATAGCTGTGCTATGGAATGTTTGTAGCCAGATAATACTGTTTATGATGAAACCTTAGAAATACCAGTTTTTATATTGTTTTTCACCAACAAAATGCAAGTGAAAAGCAGTTAAGGGTAAATTTTGCATAAATGTTAAGAAATATTTAATTACTCAGAAAACTAGTTTCCTAAAACAAATTAGTAACTATTCTAAATGAATTCAATATCCTTGTGCAATTTATTTGTCAGCCTGGCAATAATTAGGAAGCTTAAGGGAATAGGATATGACAAGCTGTGATGGACTGATTTATCTGTTCTCTTCAAAATTCTTCTGTTTCATCTTATAAAATGTCTGTTTCTTAATAACTTTCAACTTGTACTGATACAGTGACTTTATCGACTTGCAGAGCTACTAAGCATCATTGTTTTATTAGCAAAGGATGGTTAGTTTACAGTTGTTTCTAGTATGTGTCCTCTCTTATTTATTATTTTCATTGACAGAAAATCATGGCATAGTTGAGGTTTGGAGGTTTATGATTATTGTGCTTGAAGTATAAACAAATAAATGGCAGTACTGCCTGTTTTTGCTTGCTTTTTAGTCTTTCTTGTGTTCTTAATGAAAAATTCCCCTTCACAGTTCTGATCATGTTTTTGTTATAGGGTGTTGTGCCCCTTGGGAGTTTCATAGATATATTGTGAGGATGTTTGTGTCATCAGAGCAATATTTTATTAGATGAGCCCCCTGCTAAAACAGACATTTTAATATTCTTCAGTTATTTATCAGGTTGCTTAGCCTGAAATTGGGACCATTGCTTTCACCAGGACATCTGATCACCCCTAGTACATTATAGTATCATTAAAATAGTGAATCATTTTAAACTACAGATAATGGAGATGTGAGGTTGTTTTAGTGTAAGGTAAATAGTAAGTAAATGATTATAAGCTCTGTGCACAGCGGCTTGCGTGCCTCTGGGTACTACGTTCATATCTAGGTAACCTTTTGTTTTCAATGCTTGCATTTTATACTTGTATGGTTAAGAAAATCATTTAATGTATCTGTTGCAACTTAAAGCATCTGTAGAAGTAAAATACAGGTGCAGTGCTTTTCTTCTGTTTGTGCTAAAACTTTTGGGAAGACTTCATAAAGCAGAAACAACTTGCTGATGTATAGGGTTCCCCGCACACCCCCATCTTAGCTTGCTGATGGAGGATTGCAGCTGCACCCACACAAGCAACTTCCTACCTGTGCATGCAGTCTGTGGCTATCGAAGGTGAAAAGAAGAAAATACATAAAATATACAAGTTGGTGTAACTGTTGTCAAGGTAAAATTGAAACAGAAAACCATCTGAAGTAGTTGAATGTTTCTCTGCTTTAACATTGACTAGATTTGCAAATTTGCCAATTCTTTTCAATGCGAAACTTAAAAATTTTAAAAATGTGTACAGCGTGATCTGTTCAAAATATCTTGATGAAAAGTCTTGAAAAATTTCCTTGAGGAATAAGTGTGCCACATTTCAACAAAATTGGTCCACTGCAACCCGAGTTGTTTCATACAGACAGATGGACATGGGCTTTCGCAATAGGTGCTTTGTGCATTATATACAAACATACCTAAAAAAGCTAGTATTGTTAGTTTTTTGGCATTTTGGTGTTGATTTGATCAAATTATCAGTTCCTCTGACATCCCTAGCTTCTTGGCTCAGATGTAGAGTTTCCATTACAAATAATCTGGGTAATTTTGTATAATTTACCATTTTTAAAATATTCAATAAATAATTGATAACAAAGAAATTAAATGAGATATGACATAATACCCCAAAGAAGCAGTTGTGTCTACTAAATACTGTGCATTTCCCCAATTGCAATTTTTGGTGTATCTTTTACACGAATGCTGGGTCCTTCAAAATAGTTAGTTCACATATAAACTTAAATAGGCATTTTAAACGATACTACCCTGACATGTACTATAAGCTACCCACCTTAAGGCTAAATCTAGAAAATCTGAATTGTATATACTGCAGCTTGCTGCTCTTTTGTCACTTGGAGCTGTTAATTGATAAAGTTGATAGATTCAGTCAATACTGACTGAAAGCAGAATCCATTACTGTGATATTCACAACTGAAGTACTCCATAATTCCATTTTAAATTATTAAAAATGAAGAGTTGCAGTGAATAACAGATTTATTTAACTGTTCCCGAAACTAAGGCACAGGCTAAAAAAAGTTTAAGGAAATAAGTATACATTTACATTTATGTACTCAGTGCTTGTTTACATCATAAATTTGTACAGAAAATTAGTTACAATTTTATATATCAACAAAAAGCAGGAATGAATAATAAATATTGATATTGTAATGTTAGATGTGACTCACAAATGATTAGTTATGGATAATGGCACAAAACTGAAGTTTTGTTGCTGCATCAGTGAAAACTGATTTCTTCATTTATATTAAAAAAAAAAAAAAAAAAAGTACCATTCTGCAAGTTATTTGTCACATTGTGTTCCAGATCTTATTGATGTGGTGGTACAGTTTCAACTTAGGTTGAATGACAAATGTTGTATAGTCTGACAGAGCTGACATATTAACACAGGGGTCCTCAATCACGGTCCTGGAGGGCAGCAGAGGCAGCAGGTTTTTGCTCCAACCCAGTTGCTTAATAAGAAGCCCTTATTGCTCAAGTAACACTTCTGCTTCACTTTACATGTCTCGCTCATTAAGATTTTGAACGCTTATTGCTAATTTCTGTCTTAAACACCTGTATTCTTGGTTTTTAATTGCTCATAATTAGCAAAAACATGCAAATGGCAAAAGAGACCAGCATTTCTCCATTTACCTTGTTACCATTGACACCTGTGTGTATTTATCATGCACTATTGGGTTTAATGAAATACTTGGAAGGAAAGTGAAGAGAAAAAAGTGAATCAAAATCATTTGGATGATATCCTTAGAAAGGGGAAGAAAATATAGGATATGAGAATTAACCGACATAGCAGAATTAAAGCACTAACAATCCATGAAATTAAATTATTGGCAAGCATTGCTTTCTAATTAAGCAACTGGGTTAGATCAAAAACCTGCAGCCACTGTGGCCCTCCAGGACTGTGATTGAGGACCCCTGCATTAACACAACAAGCTTAGGTTTTACTGGTTGCTGCTGTCTCCCTGTAGAGCGTTGAAAAACAAGTTTAATTTCTAATTAAGCTAATGCAACGCTCAATCTAAGTGAAGTCATTTATGGCTTTTGACTGTCAGGGTTCGATGTCACACATATACTTGCATAGTTTGTTAAAGGCTCACTCTCATGATTTGTCTTGCACCCTCCCCTGTTTTAACATTTGGCCTCTGTTTTGAAGGGCTTCTGAGCATCTGCCTAACTTTAGTTTGTTAAATTTAGCTGATGGCATAAATGTGTCAGACTCTCACAGAGACAGTGCTTCACTGTTATGAGCAAATACCTACCCATGGATACAAGCTCGGGTCCTAGTTGTTGCTCCACCATCTTCCCAGAGCAGCAAAAACAATCCAAGCCTTATAGCCAGTGGACTTAAAGGAATGCTTTGTTAGTCTAACCATTAGTGCTTATGACTGGGAGGGCCCGACTAGTTATTTGTTGACTAGCACACTTTGCAGCATACTGACTTACTTGAGACCTCTGCAGAAATGGAGATGCTGCTGTGTAGATTCTTTGTGATTACTGGGTCCAGATCCTGCTTTGTACCCGATGTTGCAATAATAGTATTGGGGCACCAGGAAGTCTAAATTGGAATGTGTAGGTTTTAGAAATTGATGGTTGAGTGGTATATTTGGCTAAGCTAATTATATAGTACATACTGTATTTTTTTTTCTTTAATACTAGAATCCCTAAAGCCTTCGAAAAAAAGTAGTAATGCCGAGCCACCTTAAATTCCCATGCACCTCTTCATCAGTGTCTTTGTTTTACAAATGTGTCAATCAGCACAGGCAGCCTGCTGTCCCATCCCAACCACTGAGGCAGCTGAAGTTCTCTTAGCTCAAGTCTGTTTATCTCAGAGTGAGGTGCCTGGAGTTGTATAGAGTAAATAATATGTTGTTATTTGGAATACGTACATTTCATGCAGATCTGTTGTTTTTGGCACATTCTGCACAGGTGTCTGTATTGTCAAAGCACAAATGCTGCATGATACTCTGATAGCTGTCACGGGGCATCATATATTTGATTTCCGGTACAACAAATAGTTCTGACCAGACATCAACCACACCACCATCTGTGGTCATCACTGCTTTTGTGAAAAGAATGGAGATAAACACCATCAACTCAGAGAGTGAGAGACAAATTTATTGTACCACATGAACGTGACTGAGAGAATAAAACTAAATAAAAAAAGTACTAACTTTTACAAGTAGCATAAATTTACAATGTGTGTTACAGACTCAAGTCAAATGTATGTTTTTATTGTATAATATTAATAATAGCAGCTCACTACTCAAAACAGAAAATGCAGGGAAGACCCGGGATCAAACCCACAACCTCTTTAGAGGCAGCCATTCTTACCTCTAACCCACTTATGCGATTGGTAAATGGGCTTCTGGTTTTACATATTGACAGCAACATGTAAATTGAATATTTTTCTTCTTTAATTATATTCTTGAATATAAGCGTACTTGTTTCGTTATACCTTTTGTGAAAGTGTTCATTTGATATTTGAACTTCAGTTGTCACACATTTATAACATGAAAAAAGTTTCTGTTTTAGTTATGTGTTCAGCATTTCTTGCCTCGCATTTCCTGTCACCCTATATTTATCCAGATCATTGTAGACACGGAACACACATGAAATGCATATGTTCCAAATAATGATATATTATTTACCGTATACAACTTCAGGCACCTCACACCCAGGTAAACAGAACTTCAGCTTTTTCGGTCGGGGATGGGATAGCAGGCTGTTTGCTTCTTGTGCTGATTGACACTGTTGAAGAGGTGTGAAGGAATTTAAGGTGGCCCGGCATTATGACTTTTTTCGTAGGCTTCAGGGATTCTAGTGTTAAACATGACTGGTGTTTAATTTGTCACTTACTGTCATTGATTTTCTTCCTTGTAAACATTATCACAGTCATTGCTCCAGGTCGATATTTGCAATTACAACTCATGCTGTATCATTCAATCGCTCATCCTTTCCAGACTTTATTGCTTTATGTGGGACATTATCACCTGGCCATGGCATTATTCTTTTGGCAACTTACAAGTCTTAATTATTAATATTTTCTAAAGGTGGTATAGCTGAATATCAAATCTGCTTTCCCTTTTTTAGTGTACTAAAAATACTGGAAAAAAGTTTACAAAATCTTAATCTAAATATTTGTGTTTGTGATTTGCAGGGGGCAGTGTTCTTGGAAGGTGTCCATGTGAAAGGTGTCACACAACTAACGGCACAACCAAAACTAGGGGAAATTCAGAGAAAATGTCAGCAGTTCTGTGAATGGGAAAAGTAAGCATGTTTTCTGTTTAATTGTGTCAGTCTAATATGAATTGTTCTGTTATTAAATGAACCATTTTTCCAAAAAAAAAAAAAATTGTAATGAGAGGCATTTTGAAAACAGACTTAGAAATTATTTGTTTTGTTTTGCCAGTGAATAATTACTTCAATGAGAAAAAATATTTTAAACCGCTGCCTTTTACATTAATCAGTAAAAAACATTGCAATTAATTGAACAATTAAAAATGCTAAAAAGCACCTAGAGAAAAACTCGGATCTATTTTTTTAGTGAAATAATATAAAATGAGGTCAAATGCATTAGGGAAATGACATAAAATATCAATTCAAATAATTAAAATAATTGTAAATGAAAATAGAAGAGGTTTATGACTCTTTTGAGGAAAATTAAATAATGTAAAGTTATGTATTGTTTGAGATAGACTAAATCTAAAGTTTGTTTCATTGCAACATCTTTGAAGGATGTAAATTAAAAGATAAGCTGGCAGTGGAGAGAGATTAAAATTTTAATTCTGTGCTGTTTGTACACTTAGAAAAATAATTGAATTATCCACACTTTATAAATTTCACCTTAGGCCTTTTCATTTTGAATGCTATCTTTTACTTGTCTTAGTTCAAAGTTACACAGATACCCAGAGCACAATGTTGAAATGTTGAATATCAGTTTACCGACAGGGAATTAATGGGCACTTCTGTGGAAAGTTGAAAAGTACTGGTAAGATATACTGTAGCTTGACTCATTTCTGTACATTACATTGGCTCTTGGATCTATTCTGAAGATACTTCACACCATGGGTGCTTTGCTTAAGTGGCATTCATTTGAAGTTAGTGTTGGCGGGCAAGCTACAGAGAGGTAACATTTCAGTGTTGTTTGCTTCCATGTGGCTTGTAACGTCAGAATAATATATTTTCTTGAAGATAACAAGAAGGTATCAAATGCTTATGTTTTAGTCTATGCTTTGCTTCATTGTCATGTGGGAAATAATGAAAACACGTGAAGTGGCATAGTTAAGAGGAATGTCCTGCCCAAACTAGAGTAGTGAATATTTATTGAATTTAACTGTTAGATAAAGACTATACCTGAATGATTTACAGTGGAAAAACTTGCCTTCTTAATGGTCTGGCAGCGTGTAAGCATGATGTGTTAAAAGTATTTTCGTTATGAATGTAACGAGTATTTCATTAATGCCAAAAAATGTTTTAAAAATGTACACACAGAAGTGCATCTGGTACTCTTAACTCCTTGGCTCAAGGAAGAATGACTAAATTTTATGTAATATAATGAGTAATGTTATGGACATTCAGTAGAGAGAGGTTCTTAGCCATCTACTGTATTTGTTGTGAATTAGGTCATATAGTGAACAAATTGGCTGCCTAGGCCTAGTAACACCAAAGAGGTAGTGAAGGTGTCCAAAGAATGATTAACAGGTGCCTCTTTATGTGATCAATTCTTGCATCCATAAATATTTGAAGGGACCTCGTTGAGAAACTCAGCACTGATGGTAGCTTCCTTTTGCTATGGCCAAAATGTGATTGTTGCTTGTTACTGCTGAAACCCTAGGACCCAAGGATAGGTACCAACTGGAAGGACAGCAATCTAGTTAAATAAGACCTTCCATGCAGTGTTAATAGGTGAGTTGCTGGAGCTAATGAGTACTATTAGGTCAATAAGGTGTAATCCTTGGCTATAGCTGAAATGAAGATAACTTGTGCTAGGAGTTCAGTGACACTTTAAAGATGAATTTTGGGCAACCTTGAAGAGGTTCTGAAGGGCTGTTCAGTGGCTCAGGAGGGTAGTCATTAACAAATCAAACAATGCAGGGTGTCATATCTCAAATTGTAATTTATAAGTATAGGGACTATGTGAAAACTTTTGAGTCAACATATGTAATAATGTGATTAGTTTACATATCACAAAGGCACAAATGCATTAGAGATTAGCTTCAGGAGAGTTGTACATTTCAGGATACCTGGTAAATGTATGATTGGATCACACATTAGCCTTTTTCTTTGCATAGTTTCAGAGTTCGATATTAACTCTGTACCATAGCCTTTATGGAGAAAATATAATTTCAGCAGAAATTGTTAATGTTTACTTTGAGTTCTGCTTTATTTTATTGCACTGTTGCCAACTCACACCTAACCAGGCTTTCTGCAATGTAAAAACATGTAGCAACATTTAAACCAGTACATTAATTGATGATTCATTTTAAGTCTGAAGAATTGCAAGATTATAGAATTTGTTTATTATTTGTGCTGTATTATTAATTTGCAATGACTTTATTGTTTGGAGTGTAGGGAGAATCCATCATAGATAGTAATAGTTATGCTCTGCATCTCTACCTTTCTGTGTTAGATTAAGCTGTGTTGGCTAAGTTACTTGTTTTGGTACACCAAGGCTAGGCGGGGGAGGTTAAAGTCATAGATTTCAATAGAAGAGCCTGTGAGTTTATTATTTGACATAATCCTCTTGTTGGAACTGTGGTACTGGAAATGTTAGAATAATAATTTTTAACATGAGGCCCTTATTATGACCAGGTAAAATGAATGGAAAGAACAATATTCTGAATTCAAAATCGTGTTTTGTGTCATGTCTAGGCCAGGCTTCCCAGGAGCTCAGCCTGTATCAATGGATAGAAAAAACATTAAACTACTGGAACAGAATGCATACAAAGTCAGTTGGAAAGCTGATGGTACTCGGTAAGTAAAAAGTTGTTAAATTTATATTGCAAAATATACATTTTCATTACTTATTGGTCTTACAGTATTGCTGCCATTAAAATAAGGTATGTTTTATGAGTTGTAAAATTAAATGCTCAATTTTAAATGCTCTACTAATGACATGCCTTCATAGTTGTTTTAGTGAAATATCCCCATATTTTTTCCACATTTGATAACAGTAATTTAAATGGATTAATGCACAGACAAAAGATGTCAAGGAAATATAGTGACCTATTATTTAGTCCTTTTCTTCTATTCAGGTATCTTATTTGAGGTGCAAATAAATTAATAATTTATCTTTTGTACTTCTTGACACTACATACAGTGGGTTCAAAAAGTATTCAGACCTCTTCACGTTCTTCATATGTTATTGTCTTGTAGATTTAATTTTAAATGAATAAATTTGCCATTTTTGCTCTTCAGTCTACACTCAATAACCTATAGAGACAAAGCAAAATCTTGTTTTTAGAAAAGTTTTCTAAATTAATTAAAAGTAGTATTAAAAATGAAAGACTGAAATCTTTGATTCATATAAGATTTCAGACTCTTTGCTGTGGCACTATAGATGGCGATCAGATACATCCTGTTTGCTTTAATTATCCTTGATATGTGGCACAGACATGATTGGAGTTTAAAAAGGCACATACCTGAGTATATATGGTCTCACAATTCACACTTCATGTCAGGACTTCCTGTAGACCCCTGTGATGAAACTGTGCTGACATACAGTATAAATCAAGAAGAGAATATAAAACCATGTATAAAGCTTTGAGTTTTCCCAGGAGCACAGTAGCTTCGGTAACTGGGAAATGGAATAAATTTGAAACCACCAACACTCTCCACTGAGTTGTCCATGACTCCAAACTGAGTAGCCAAGACAGCAAGGTGACCAAAAACCTAATAATCAATCTAACAGAGCTTCGGAAATCCTCTGCTGACATGTAAGAAGTTTTTGAAAGGATGACCATCTCAGCAGCACTTCATTAATCAAGCATATATGACAACCCACTTGGAGTTTGCCAAACTGCATTCAAAAGACTCTGAGAGCAATAGAACAAAGGTTCACTTTTTAAAAATAATTTTATTGATTTTATAAAAATCAAATAACATTCCATACAAATAACTCAAGTTTTACAAAGGAAAAAAGGTTCAAAATAAATCAACCCCCACCCCTGAGAAAGAGCTAGGCTAGCAGTGTAAAACGTAATGCTAATAGAAATAAATAAATAGAGAAATTAATAAATGAATAAAGATATGTGGAGTAAAAAAAGGTAAAGAGAACCTGCTTCCTCAATTTAAATGCTTATTTTAAAATGTTATTGATTAGGTCCTGCCAGGTTTTGAAAAAGTTTTGCACAGACCCTCTAAGTGCGAATTAGATTTTTTCCAGTTTCAAATAGTATATAACATCAGTTACGCACTGACTTAAAATAGGTGAGTTAGGATTCTTCAGCAAGATAAGTCTTTGTGCCAGTAGTGTAGTAAAGGCAATTACAGTTTGTTTGTCCTTCTCCACTTTAAGCCCCTCAGGACGTACACCAGATACAGCTGTTAGTGGATTAGGAGGGATTGTGACACCAAGGCTGTCTGAAAGGCATGGAAACATTTTGGACAATATTAAATGAGAGAGATGCGCTCAGTATATAATTTTGAGTTGAATAATTCTATGCTTGGCGCATATGGAGCTTGAGTGAATTCTGTGCATTGCTACTTTCCACGCCTTTTCTGAGATGTTGAGTGAGAGATCCTTTTCCCACTATTCTCTTGGTTCTTTGAAAGGGAGGAACTGTAAAATGGTTTTATATATTACGGAAATGCTGTCTGAGTCATTGAGACTGATCAATATTTTTTCTGGTATAGAGGTAGGTGGGAGGTGAAGAAAATTGAGCAGGTTCTGTTTAACAAAGTTCTGAATTTGAAGGAAGTGAAAGAAATGTATTGCTGGAAAGTTAAATTTGAAGTGTAATTGTTTGTAGGATGCAAAGATGTTGTCTATGTACAGATCTCTAAGTGATTTAATCCCGAATGTTTTCTAGACATTAAAAATTGCATATGTTTCAGAGGGTGGAAAAAGGTGGTTCTCGTGCAGAGGTGCCACAGATAAAAGCTTCTCTATCTTAAAATACTTCCTACATTTGTTCCATATTCTGCGTGAGTAAAGCACAGTTGGGTTGTTAGTATATTGGCGAAGACTTGTATTTATTGGGGTGCAAAGCAAGGAATATAAAGAAGTACTGCAGAATTTTATTTCTATTGCGGACCAAGCCTCTGTATGTTCATCTATTTGTGTCCATGTTTTTATAGCTTGTATATTTGCTGCCCAGTAATAAAAAGTGAAAGTTAGCTGGAGCCATGCCACCTTATTCCTTAGATCTTTGTAGAGTTGCCCTTTGGATATGTGGATGTTTTGAATTCCAAATAAATGAGGTTATGGTTGAATCTAATTTCTTAAAAAATAATCTATTAATGTATATTGGAATGTTTTGAAATAAATTTGAGAAGCTTAGAAAGGATATTCATCTAGATAGATAGATAGATAGATAGATAGATAGATAGATAGATATTTTATTAATCCCAAGGGGGAAATTCACATACTCCAGCAGCAGCATACTGATAAAAAAAAATATTAAATTAAAGAGTGATAAAAATGCAGGCATAACAGACAACAACTTTGTATAATGTTAACGTTTACCCCCGGGTGGAATTGAAGAGTCACATAGTGTGGGGGAGGAACGATCTCCTGAGTCTGTCAGTGGAGCAGGACTGTGACAGCAGTCTGTCACTGAAGCTGCTACTCTGCCTGGAGATGATACTGTTCAGTGAATGCAGTGGATTCTTCATGATTGACAGGAGCCTGCTCAGTGCCCGTTGCTCTGCCATGGATGTCAAACTGTCCAGCTCTGTGACTACAATAGAGCCTGCCTTCCTCACCAGTTTGTCCAGGCGTGAGGCGTCCCTCTTCTTTATGCTGCCTCCCCAGCACACCACCGCGTAGAAGAGGGCACTTGCCACAACCGTCTGATAGAACATCTGCAGCATCTTATTGCAGATGTTGAAAGACGCCAGTCTTCTAAGGAAGTATAGTCAGCTCTGTCCTCTCTTGCACAGAGCATCAGTATTGGCAATATTATCTTAACAATATCGATTCTTCCAGCTAAAGTGAGATGAAGGGTTGACCATCTATGCAAGTCTTTCTTAATTTTTTCCATACAGACGGCGAAATTCTGTTGATAAAGAGCTTTATGTTTACTTGTGATTCAGTTTTTTGATGAGACAAAAAATTAACTCTTTGGACAGAACCCTAAGTACTATGTCTGGTGAAAACCAGACACTGCTCATCACCTGCCTAGTACCATCCTTAGAGTCACTTGTCTTGCTGGAATCATCATACTGTGGTTTGCTACTCAGTGATAGTGATTGGCAGACTGGTTAGAAATAATGGAAGGATAAATATAGACAAATATAGAAAGGTACTTGAGGAAAACCTGCTCTAGAGTGCATGCATTAGAAAATTTATGACAAGAACAGCCATTCAGCCTAAAAAGCTGAACAGTCCTGTCCACTTAAATGCTCCAAAATATCCTGAAGTCTACTTTTTAAAGTCTCTACAGTCATACTGTCTGACACACTTCTTGGTAACTTTTTCCATGTGTCTATGATTCTTTGTATGAAGAAAAACTTCCTAATGTTTGTGTGAAATTTACCACTAACAAGTTTCCAGTTGTTTCCCTGTGTTCTTTTTGAACTCGATTCAGTGTACTAATTTCTTTCATAATTTTACACAACTCAGTCAAATCATTTCTTAATCTCCTTTTGCTTAAACTGAAAAAGCTATGTTAATCTTTTCTTGTAACTCATACCTTGCTGTCCTGGCTCTTCTCAGGACTTTTTCTAGTGCTTCTCTCTTTTTTTATTGCCTGGACACCAAAACTATACACAGTAATCCAGATGAGGCCTCGCCAGTGCATTATATAACTTGATCATAATCTCCTTAGATTTATATTCTACACATCGTGCTATATAATCTAACATTCTGTTAGCCTTCTTAATGGCTTCTGAACACTGTCTGTAAATTGATAGTGTTAAGTCCAATATGACTCCTAAATCCTTCTCATAAGGTGTAGTTATGATTTTCAGAACTCCCATTGTGTATTCAAACCTAAAATGTTTACTTCCTATGTTTAATACTTTACATTTACTGTCATTAAATTTTATTTGCCACAATTCTTCCCAAGCCTGTATGCTGCCCAAATTCCTCTGTAATGATTCAACGAATTCTAGATTATCTGCTAATGTACCTGTCTTGGTATCATTTCTAAACTTAACCAGCTTGTTACTTATATTCCTATCCAAATCATTCATACTGTATATGTTAAAAATAGCAGTGGCCATAGCACTGACCCCTGTGGAACACCACTCTTAACATCAGCCAATTCTGATAAGGTTCCCCACACTATAACCCTCTGCTTCCTGTATTTTCCCCAATTCTGCACTCACCTACTACCAACTACTCCGACTTCTCTTAGTTTGATGCCCAATCTCTTATGTGGTACTTTATCAAATGCTTTGTGAAAGTCAAGACAAAATAATATCCCATGAAGCACTCTGGTCGTATTCTTTTGTTGCTTCCTCATAGAATTCCAGTTTGTTAATAAAACATCCTCTCTCATCTAAACCCAAGCTGACTGTTCGTTAAAAGTTCTGTTTTTGTTTTGTATTGCTGAGTATTTTCCTTAATAATTCCTTCCATTAATTTACCTGTGATGCATGTTAAATTTACTGCTCTATAGTTACTTGGATCTGCCTGATCACTCTTTTTATGCAGTGGGATAATATTTGCTGTTTCCCAGTCCTTCAGAATTTCCCCAGTGTTCAGTGACTTCCTAAAAATATGCATTAAGGCTTTATATGTTTTCATAAATTTCCTTATGCACTCAAGGATAGATATTATTTGGTCCTGGTGATGTGTTAGATTTTAGCTTATAGTTCCTGTTAGTGCTGGGAAGTTATTCACTTCCTCACATGTGAAGACTTTGAAAAAAAATAATAAAAATGCAAGTTTAGAGCATTTGCTATTTCACCATATGTATATTTTAATTCCCCTTTAATAATCCTGATGCACCTTACCTCCTCCTTGACTGTTCTTTTACTACTAAAATAATGCAATAGTCTGTTTCAGTCCTCTTTTGCCTTTTCTGCAAACTTCCACTCTAACTGCATTGTAGATTCTCTAATATCCTTCTTAATGGTTGCTGTCAGCTATGGTGGGCTGGCACCCTGCCTGGGGATTTGTTCCTGCCTTGCACCCTGTGTTGGCTGGGATTGGCTCCAGCAGACCCCCGTGACCCTGTTTTAGGATATAGCGGGTTGGGTAATGGATGGATGAATGGTTGCTCTCATTTGCCCTTCGATTTGCATTGGAAGTTATTATTTTTATATGCCTTATACAGCTGTTTTTTTTTTCTTCGCAGTTACTTTTTTATCTCCTTATTTGAGCACTATGGATTTCATACGAATTCCTAATGTAAGGATGCACCTGTTCTGCTACATATGTTAAATGTTTTTAAGCCTTTTCCACTCCTCCTTAGATATTTCTACACTTAAAAGCTTATCCCAATTTATGCCTTTTAGACTTTGCCACATCTGTAAAAATATGCCCTATCAAAGTTAAGCTTAATAGTTTTAGTCTTTGCATCGGTGCTTTTCCAAAATACTGAGAATTGTATTATATTATAGTATAGTATAGTAACGCCCGCGATCGAGGAGGGATTACTGTAATCATTAACAAACTATGAATTTAAAATATAAATAATCTTAAGCAATCTTAATGTATTAAGATAATAAACTCGGATAATAAACCCGGGGAATGGTGTTAGAAAGTGGTCCAGAATAAGCATAGTAAGTCTTAATGCAATAATAACAATAACAATAAACCAAGGATATGATGTTAAAACAGTCTCCTTTAGGGTAGAGAAAAAATAAATAAGATAAAAAAAATTAAGCACAAACATCTATAACTGAAATTAAAACATAAACAGATAGCGTCCAAGTAATAAAGAGGATATATAATTATAAAAACCTGTATCTTAACAAATAGATCAGACAGTAGGTTATTTTTCCTTGCCATGTCATGACAGGCTACGACTCACTCTAGTGTTTCAGAATAGTGTCGGGATCAGCTTTCTTAATTCCTTTTCTGCTTCTTCCTTTCTGGCGAAGACATAGAATTGACCCTGCAATTCCACTTTCAGTTTGGCAGGATACAAGAGGCTGTATTTGATATTGGCTTGTTGTAACCGCTGTTTAATGTTGTATAAGGCTGCATGTTTAGTAGCTGTTTCTGGAGAGAAATCAGGGAAGATACAAATGTGGTTATTTTCATATACAGTGGAACCTCGGTTCATGACCGTAATTCGTTCCAGAACTTTGGTCGTAAACCGAGTTGGTCGTGAACCGAAGCAGTTTCCCCCATAGGATTGTATGTAAATACAATTAATCCGTTCCAGACCGTACGAAGTGTATGTAAATATATGTAAAGATTAAGCACAAATATAGTTAATTACACCATAGAATGCACAGTGTAATAGTAAACTAATGTAAAAACATTGAATAACACTGACACAAAACACCCAGGCTCCCTGCTCAGCTACGAGCAGGCTCGCTCGCGCTCTCTCTCTCTTTGTAGCACACACACACACACACACCACCCACCCCCTATCCCCGTCAGCAGCATGTGCCCTCTCTCTGTGCGCTTGCTCGCTCGCGCTCTCTAATCTCTCTGTAGCACGCGCTCGCTCTTTCTCTGTGCTTGCTCGTTCGCACTCTCTAATCTCTCTGTATCACACCCCCCCTGTCAGCACCATGTGCAGCACTTTTTTTAAAATGAGTTTTAAGCACAGCGGGAAAAAAAGGAACATTAGAACAAATCCGAAGTGTATTTAAAAACCAACCACAAGCAACCAAAAAAATAAGATTGCAGGAGATCACGCTATTAACCTTAAAGCCCGATCGCTGTAAACACTTTTTTTAAAATGAGTTTTAAGCACAGCGGAAAAAATAAAGGAACATTAGAACAAATCCGAAATTTATTTAAAAACCAACCACAAGCAACCAAAAAAGTAACAAGATCACGCTATTTTAGCCTTACATTCCGATCGCTGTAAACACTTTATAAAATGAGTTTTAAGCACAGGGAAAAAAGGAACATTTGAAAAAAAGAGATAAGTAACATTGCAACAAATCACACGATGAACTCCTCCATGTAAACAATTTTTTTTAATGAGTTTTATGCACAGGGAAAAAAACGAACATTTGAAAAAAAGAGAAAAGTAACACTGCAACAAATCACACTACGAACTGAAAAATTAACTTTTGAAAAATCCGTAATACAAAAACTACTGTATAATCCACCAAGAAAACTAACCTTGCATGAGTCGAGTTCTGGCATGAAGTGAGGAGGAAATGGGTGGAGAGGAGGTTACAGTTTTGAGTCCGGCTCCGCATTGGAGGGATGTTTTCTTTCAGGCGTTTTCTCTGTTGTGCTTTCTTGGGTTTCTGGTGTTTTTAGCTGTTTAGCTGGTGGATCAGACATAGTGAAATAGCGGTCTAATGTGACTTGCCTTTTCCTACACATTAAAATTTTTCAGAAATGCGAGACGACATTGTTGTTCATCATGTTTGTCACTCTGTTCATAACCGCTTTGTCAGGGTGGTTCTTTTAAAAAAAATCCTGGCACTCGTTCCATTTTTCCATGATGGCTTTTATCGCATCACTTTTTATAACCGTCCTTTCCTCTTCTTCTCCGGAGGACTGCTCCTCGGTGAGCAACCTAAGCTGCTCCTGCTGGAGTGCAGCGAGTTCCTCCGTCGTCAGCTCCTCCTTGTGATCCAGGAACATCTCCTCGATGTCCTCATTGTCCACTTCAAGACCCATGATCTTGCCCATGGACACAATCTCATCCACAACAGGAGGCTCAAAGCTTTCTAAAACCTGTTTAGGAACGCATTCAGGCCAAAGTTTCTTCCAGGCCAAGATCAATGTGCGGTGTGTGACGTCTTCCCAGGCTTTATGAATGAGGCTGATGCAATGAACGATATTAAAATGGTTCTTCCAGAACTCTTTCAGGGTCAAAGACGTCTCCTCGGTCACATTACAACACCTGGTGAATAGTCTTTTGGAGTACAGTTTCTTAAAATTTGAAATAACCTGCTGGTCCATGGGCTGCAGAAGAGGAGTCGTGTTGGGGGGGGGAGGAGCACGACCTTAACAAATTTGTACTCCTCGACCATATCATCAACCAAATTTGGAGGGTGTGCCGGTGCATTGTCCATTAGAAATAGGCATTTTTTAGGCAGGTTATTCTCTTTGAGATATCGCTTCACGGCGGGAGCGAAAGCCTCGTGCAGCCATTGCAAAAACAAGGTTCTTGTGACCCACCCCTTCGTGTTTGCCTTCCACATCACAGGCAGTCTGGCTTTATTTACTTTGTGCTGTTTGAAAGTACGAGGGTTCTCAAATTGGTAAACGAGTAGCGGCTTGATTTTTACGTCGCCACTAGCGTTAGCACACAGCAAAACAGTTAACCTGTCCTTCATTGGTTTATGGCCGGGCATAGCCTTCTCTTCCTGGGTAATGTAGGTTCTCTTCGGCATCCTCTTCCAGAACAATCTGGTCTCGTCACAGTTGAAGACTTGTTGCTGGATGTAGCCTTCGTCCTCCACTAATTTTGTGAAAATTTTCACGATTTCTTTCGCTGCTTCAGCGTTAGAACTAGCAGCCTCTCCATGCTTTACCACACTATGAATGCCACTTCTTTTGCGAAACTTTTCAAACCATCCTCTACTGGCTTTAAATTCCTCACTTACGGCAATTGTAGAAGGATAGTTTTACAGCAAATCGCCATGAATCTTCCTGGCTTTCTCGTATAACATCGCCTCACTTACGCTATCCCCTGCAAGTTGCTTCTCGTTCAGCCACACTAGCAACATTTTTTCCACCTCTTCCAGCACTTGAGGCCTCTGCCTGATTAACGCTGTAACGCCTTTTGCAACATCAGCTTCTTTAATAGATTCTTTCTGCTTTAGAATAGCCGAAATCGTAGATTTTGACTTCTTGTACTCGGCGGCAAGATCAGTAACACGAATGCCACGCTCATACTTTTCAATAATTTCTTTCTTCACTTCGATTTCAGTTTTCTTCAAAACTTTCTTCTCACCACTCTTCACTTGCTTAGAAGCCATGGTTAATTGCAAAAGCCCACGAAATATAGAGCGCAAAGATATCACAGGTAAAGCACGCACGTCTTACTTAGAACAATGAACAAGGAGCAGCTCAACACGTGCTTAAATACAGTAATCGGCATGCACGTGCAGGCAGGTGGGCACGCAGGCACGTGCAGGCAGGCAGGCAGGCACGTTCAGAAAGGCAGGCAGGCACGTGTAGGTAGGCAGGCACGCACGACGTGCAGGAAGGCAGGCATGCACGCACACGCAGTCAGGCAGGCACGCATGTGCAGACAGGCAGGCACGTCTGACCGACAACAATACAACACGTGCGGAAATCATCAGAGCACACAAACTGATAGGGAAACTGGCTTGTTCATATACCGAGTGTGGGGTTGTAAACCGAGGCAAAAGTTTGGCGAACTTTTTGGTCGTGAACCGAGTTGTACATGTACCGAGACTTCATGAACCGAGGTTCCACTGTATCTAGACAGGTTTGCTCTTGGGCTGATGCTTTAATATGCTGTGCTTTAAACAAGTCACTGATTATGTTCTACAAACTACTGGTCTCGGTTAAGCTCTAAGGTTAGCTCAGTTAATATTCTGGTATCCTGTATGACTATAATATCCACCTGTAAACTTGACTTTTTACTGTTGTTAAAAAAATAAATATATATATATATATATATATATATATATATATATATATATATATATATATATATATATATATACACATATATACATACACACACACACACACAGGTAAAATTCTGTTACAACGAACTTCCAGGGACCTAAAAAATATTTTGTTTTATTGAAAATTTCGTTGTAATGCGATTCTGTATTTGTAGCTTTAGTGCTTTCTTTAACTTGTGTCCAGGTGTCTGCAATCATTTCAATAGCTTCTTTTGCGTTAATTTTAATTTTCTCCTGTCTACAAGTTATGCTGACGAAACAATCCTAGATGCATAAATCTGTGCGAACACCAACTTCCACGTTCTTCTGCAACATAAATCCTGGTCAGCGTGAAAAGTAACGCATGCGCCTGCGGTCCCGCCCCATCTCTTCACAGAATTATGCCTCTTTGAATATGCACATCAATATAAATACCCCTTAAGCTTAGCATTCTGTGAAAAGACAATGGCAAAAGCACGGTGGGTGGGGGGGAATAGAAGAATTTCAGCGAATCCCAAGTGGAGGCAAAGAAAAATGTACTATTTGTTGGTTTAAACAGTGGTATAAGCAACAACAAGAAGTTGATCGAGTGACATAGAGTGTCGGAGAAACTGGAAAGCTCAAGTTCATAAAGTAGCACAGTGCCCGAAATAAAAAAAGTTGTCAGATATCAAAGTCGCCGTGAAAAGGCAAGTCATAGCCCACCGTCTGAGTGTCATATCAAAGCTTATTAGGGTACAGAGAAAAAAAAAATAGGCACACAGTGGGGGAAAAAAAGCTGGAAATGTCAACTTTTAATCTCAAAATTTCCACTTTAATCACGTATTTTATTTTGTCATTAAGGTAAAACATCATAAACTTCATCTTAAAATTGTTTAATTCACTAGTTTCTCAAATCCCATCGTAACTAAAGTAGCACATTAAATGCTTTGTTTTGTATTTGATCTTCTGTGTCAGGGGTGTCGAACCCCAGGCCTGGAGGGCTGCAGTGGCTGCAGGTTTTCATTCTAACCCATCCATTATCCAACCCACTGAATCCAAACACAGGGTCACGGGGGTCTGCTGGAGCCAATCCCAGCCAACATAGGGCACAAGGCAGGAACTAATCCCGGGCAGGGTGCCAACCCACCGCGGGATACACACAAACACACCCACACACCAAGCACACACTAGGGCCAATTTAGAATCGCCAGTCCACCTAACCTGCATGTCTTTGGACTGTGGGAGTAAACCAGAGTGCCCAGAGGAAACCAATGCAGACACGGAGAGAACATGCAAACTCCACGCAGGGAGGACCCAGGAAGCGAACCCGGGTCTCCTAACTGCGAGGCAGCAGCGCTACCACTGTGCCACCGTGCCGCCTGTTTTCATTCTAACCCTTTTCCTAATCAGTGACCAGTTTTGGCTGCTAATTACAGTAACTTTAATAGTCCTGTTCTTAAGGATTCATTCCTCTGAATTGATTCCTTTCTTCATTAAATAGCAACCAAACAGAAATGATGCATGAAACAAGCCAACAGATGACCAGCTAAATAGGGGCTTCAGACTCCAACCAGTTTCACAATGAGAAACAGATTCTTGCTGTTAATTAAACTCATGATTTAATTCCATGGCTTGTTGTTGCTCTCATTCTGCCACAGCAGACATTTCCAGAACTGTTGATTTTTTTGTTTTTTCTAAGACCACCCTCACAATATTTTGGTGAGCTGAGAGATCAGACTTACTGAGACTTCCACCGTTCTTTATTTTCACATATTTTGTGATGGGCACAGGTGAGCTGGTCATATGGATTCTTGTTTTGTGGCTCGTTATTGTTTGCATGCTAATTAAGAAAAAGGAAACTAAGGGGCCTAAGTCAAGGTAATTAAAATTAAGGCAAAAGAAGGTAATTAGTAGCAAAAACTGGTCACAAATTAAGAAGATGGTCAGAATGAAAACCTGCAGCCTCTACTGCCCTCCAGGACCGGAGTTCGACACTTGTCTTCTATGTGCTCTGTGTGTGTGAATCACTAAGTGCTTTCTCTTCCTCCAACAGGACGCAGAATCCATTACATTTGTGATATTACAGCTCTCTGAATAATTTAAATACTGAGATGTATATGTGATATCATTTTCATTATAATAGGAGTTAAAGCATGTTATTAAACATGGGAACACGGTGGCCCAGTGATTGTTCCTGCCTCACGCAAGATGCTTTCTTTGCCGTTAGCGACCTTTTTTTTTTTTTTTTTTTATTTATTTATTAATTTTATTACAATCAATACATAGCAATCACGTTTTTAAAAAAAAAAAGAATTATGCTAAGAACAGATCGATCCCCACCCTTGAGAGAGAGAGCAAGCCAAACGGTGTAAAATTTAAGGCTTTTAAAAATACCTAAATCAACAAATTCTCTGTGCTTTATGAAATCATTTCAAAATATTACTGATTAGATCCTGCCATGTTTTGAAAAAAGTCTGCACAGATCCTCTAACTGAGTATTTGATTTTTTCCAATTTTAAATAATATAACACATCAGTTTCCCACTGACTTAAAAGAGGAGAGTTTGGGTTCTTCCAGTTTATCAGAATAAGTCTGCGTGCCAACAGTGTAGTGAATGCAATCACAATTTGTTTGTCTTTCTCCACTTTAAGACCCTCTGGAAGAACCCCAAACACAGCTGTTAATGGGTTAGGAGGGATTGTGAGTCCAAGACTGTCTGAGAGGTAATTAAAAATTTTTGTCCAGAATAATGTTAATTTGGAGCAGGCCCAGAACATGTGACCTAGTGAGGCTGGGGCTTTTGCAGCGTTCACAGGTTGGATCATGCCCTGGAAACATTTTGGAGAGTTTTAGTCGAGACAGATGTGCTCGATATATAATTTTGAGTTGTATAATTGTATGCTTTGCATATGGAGCTTGAGTGAATTCTCTGCATTGCTACTTTCCACTCCTTTTCTGATATATTAATTGAGAGATCATTTTCCCAGTGTCCTCTTGGATCTTTGAAAGGAAGGGATTGTAAAAGGATTTTATATATTGTAGAGATGGAGTCTAACTCCTTGAAATTGAGCAATAATTTTTCCAGCGTGGATGAGGGTGCAAGATGAGGAAAATCTGGAAGGTTCTGTTTAACAAAGTTCCTGATTTGAAGATAGTGAAAGAAATTTGTAGCTGGAATGTTAAATTTGGAATGTAATTGTTCATAGGATGCAAAGGCGTTGTCTATATAAAGATCTCTAAGCAAGTTAATTCCAAATTTTTCCAGATATTAAAAACTGCATATGTTTGTGAGGGTTGAAAGAGGTGGTTCTTTTGCAGGGTGCCACAGAAAGAAGCTTCTCCGTCTTAAAATGCTTTCTACATTGGTTCCAGATTCTAAGTGAGTGGAGCACAATTGGGTTATTAGTGTATTGCCGATAGCGTGTGTTTATTGGAGCACAAAGCAAGGAATACAAAGAAGTACTGCAGGATTTTACTTCTATTGCGGTCCATGCCTGTGTATGTTCTTCTATTTGTGTCCAGGTTCTTATCGACTGTATATTTGCGCCCAGTAATAAAACTGGAAGTTAGGTAGAGCCATGCCGCCTTCTGCCTTTTGTCTTTGTAGGGTCGCTCTTTTGATGCGTGGATGTTTAGAATTCCAAATAAATGAGGTTATTGTTGAATCTAATTGCTTAAAGAACGATTTATTAATGTATATTGGTATGTTTTGAAATAAAAAGGAGCTTAGGAAGAATATTCATCTTAACAGTGTTAATTCTTCCAGCTAGTGTGAGATGAAGGGTTGACCATCTATGCAAGTCTTGTTTAATTTTTTCCATGCAGACACGAAATTTTGTTGATAAAGAGCTTTATGTTTACTTGTGATGTTTACCCGAGGTATTTAAACTGTTCTGCAATGATAAAAGGAAGGGTGTCTAATCTAATATTATATGCTTGCGAATTCACGGAAAGAGTACACTTTTATTCAGATTAATTCTGAGACCAGAGAGCTTTTGAAATTCTGTGAGTGCTGCTAAGACTGCAGGCACAGAATTTTCTGGGTCCGATATATACAGTACCATGTCATCTGCATATAATGAGATTTTCTGTTCCAGTCCTTCTCTGCTAATCCCCTTTATCTGATCAGTATTTCGACAATGTATTGCCAGTGGTTCAATGGCAATTGCAAACAACAGTGGTGACAAAGGGCATCCTTGTCTTGTGCCACGTTCTAGTTTAAAGTAGTCTGAGCAAATGTTATTGATGCAAACTGAAGCTTCTGGGTTAGTATACAGTAATTTAATCCATGCACAAATGTTGGGCCAAACCCAAACTTCTCCAAAATAGTAAAAAGGTATTTCCATTCAATCATGTCGAATGCTTTTCTGCATCCAATGATAATAATATTTCTGGGGTGTTTGATTTAGTTGGTGAGTATATTACATTAAACAGGTCGAAGATTTGAAGATAAGTGTCGGCCCCTAATAAATCCAGTTTGGTCTTGTGATATTACTGAGGGGAGCACTTTCTCCATCCTTCTAGCTATGATTTTAGAGAGTATTTTAACGTCGTTATTCAGAAGTGAAATTGGTCTGTATGATGCACATTGTAATAAGTCCTTATTTTGTTTTGGGAAGACAGTGATTAGTGCTTGGCGAAAGGTTTGTGGAAGAGATTGGTTATCTCTGGCTTCTGTAAATGTTGCTAATAGGAGGGGAGCTAGCTGAGCGGAGAATTTCTTGTAAAACTCTGCAGGGTAGCCGTCAGGGCCTGCTGCTTTTCCACCTTGGAGTGACTTTATAGCATCCAGTAATTCTGATAATGACAGAGGTTTATCGAGCTCCTCCACACTAATAGTGTCAATTTGTGGTATCTGTAATTTATCCAGAAATGCATTAGATTGTATATTGTGCCGTTAGCGACCTTTGATGAAATAATTTATTGCAACAGTACTATCTCTTTTGCCAATTCTTGTCCTTCCTTTTCTTTCTCCAAATACCCAATCGCCACCCAATCAGCTCTGTAATAGATGTTAAGCCATCTGTAAGCTTAGAACGCCGATTCTTCAAAACTTTTAAGGAACATTGAAATATCTTCGTAGTACATGTTTAGAAGAATACAGCGTGAGGCAGGAACAATCTGTGAACAGAGCACCAGCTCCTTGGTAGCGCAGCGACACCGTGTCCTCACATGTTTAATTATTAACAATATACTGTAGATTATTTAAATGAAGTTAAAGTTTTATCTCTATAATATAATAAACATATTTTGCTGCATTTCATCTTACAAATGATATCGTCATCATATGTAAATACCCGCATAAGTTGCTCAGGTTGTGCAATATTATAACTGTATCACAAGTTTACAGTGAGGTGATTGTACTAATAAGTACAAACAGTTCTACAAGGAGCACTTGATGGACTGATTGAGTGCATTTATAGTTCTTGGGATGAAACTGTTTCTGAATTGCGAGGAAAGGCTCTGAAGCGTTTGCCATATGAGAGCAGTTCAACAGGCAGCATGGCTGAGGTAGCATGTGCTTGATGCTGTATCCCGATAATTCTCTTTCCAATCAGCTGCTGAGCTGTGATTCCATACTCAGATACAGTGATATAAATACTCCAAGTGGTTCAGTGAGAGTAATATGGAAAAAGATGAAACGCTGTGGCAACCCATAACGGGAGCAGCTGAAAGAAGAAAAAGAAGGTGCAGTGAGAGTAACAATGCTAAAGCAGCTTTGGTATTTAGAATAGTTTGACCATTTTGTGGACAATTATATTGTTACATGTCAATTACAATCAGATGCATTAAACTGATAAACAATATGCGGTTAATTTCAGTGTATTTATATAGCCGCGTCAGGGATGTGGATCTATAAAAGAAAGGGAAACCACACTGGAACAGTAGCACTGCTTTGACGCTGGGTGCTGCCAGTCTGCAATACCGAGCGCAGAAGTTGCGTACGCCAGGATATGAGCTACCGTGGAAATGTGTGTGGCTTTACGCCAAGTTTAGGTTTTTTTACATCACGATTTAAACATGGAAACAGGCTTACACAACATGCACAGTGACTCCATCTGCTGCAAGATGATGTTGTAGGTCTTTGGTGCTGGTCTGTGGGTTGACTCTGACTGTTCTCATCATTCGTCGCTTCTGTCTATCCGAAATCTTTCTTGGTCTGTCACTTCGAGCCTTAACTTGAACTGAGCCTGTGGTCTTCCATTTCCTCAATATGTTCCTAACTGTGGAAACAGACAGCTTAAATCTAAGGGAGAGCTTTCTGTATCCTTCCCCTAAACCATGATGGTGAACAATCTTTGTCTTCAGGTCATTTGAGAGTTGTTTTGTGACCCCCATGTTGCTACTCTTCAGAGAAAATTAAAGGAGGAGGGAAACTTACAATTGAACCCCTTAAATACTCTTTCTCATTATAGGATTCACCTGTGTATGTAGGTCAGGGGTCACTGGGCTTACCAAGCCAATTTGAGTTCCAATAATTAGTTCTAAAAGTTTTGGAATCAATAAAATGACAACGGTGCCCAAATTTATGCACCTGCCTGATTTTGTTTGAACAATTATTGCACACTTTCTGTAAATCCAATAAACTTAATTTCACTTCTCAAATATCACTGTGTGTGTCTCCTATATGTTATATTTAACTGACATTTTCTATCATAACAACTAACGATTTATACAGGAAAATAATGACTATTAACAAGGTTACCCAAACTTTTGTATCTCACTTTATCTATCTATCTATCTATCTATCTATCTATCTATCTATCTATCTATCTATCTATCTATCTATCTATCTATCTATCTGTCTGTCTGTCTGTCTGTCTGTCTGTCTGTCTGTCTGTCTGTCTGTCTGTCTGTCTGTCTGTCTTCTCTCTCTCTCAAAAGTTATTCTTTTAAGTTTCAAACCCCCTATTGTATACTGAAATTATGGATGGACTCCCTAAATTTATTATAATACATTTATTTACATTAAATTTCATCTGTCATATATCTGTCCAAGTCTGTGTTCCCACCAGAAACTGTAATAATAGTGCTAACTCCATGGTTTCTGCCTTTCCACTTAGTGTCATCAGCAAATTCCCCAGTTTGTTATTGTGTTTTTGTCTAGATAATTTTTGTAAATTTAAATTAGTGATGTCATGTGGAATATTTTAAGTTTTTGTTTTTCATCAGAATTTTAGAATTATTTATGGCAGTTAAGCCACTCCTTAATGGGGTAAAGCAATCCATTAAATTATTTTTGTTTTTAGATGATTCTGATAGCATCTTTATTTAATTGCCACCTGAATAATGCTTCCCCTTCTCTTTAGTGAAAAGCCAAATTCTCTTCCTCTCAAATCTTAAGCTGCTGTTTTGATTTACAATACAAAACAGGCTAATTATATACAAAGGCTGAAGCTGGCACTTTGTAAGTCTAATGCGCTCTTGAAATGCTTAGTGGATCAAAGGGTCTTCAGAAAGCAGAAGTAAAACAGTTTTGCTAACTGCTTGTTTTGTATAATTATCTTAAAAGAAATGCTCTTAGTTGAATGTTTAAAAAAAAATTTATATATTGGGTTCCATGTCGTAGTTTAGTATATCAAAGTAATATTATATATTTTGTTTACTGCTGAAAACATTTCTTTTCATCTGGCTTGCATTGTGTGTTATTTTGAAACTGTAGGTGTAATTTTAGTTGTTTCAATTTTTAAATAAATGTTTCCTATTTCTGGTTCTTAATAATTTGATTAAGAATGAATACTATAAATATTATATGATAAATGTACAAGGAAAATATATATAAAATTTAATGTGACTGGCAATGTTAACTTTGTATGTGTTTCCCAGTCTTTAATCTATCAGAATGTAATATGCCTTTAGTAAGGTAACTCTCAAACTTTTATTGAAGTAATCATATACTTACAAATTATAAAACTGCAAAAAATTAGCCAAAGATTTGATGATATTCTTATATATACTTGAAAAGAATGATTTCAAGCTTCTGTTTTGTCTTTGATATATATCACTTATGGTGGTGTGCAGTATTTTCTTTGTTTATTTCTTGTTCGCCTAAAATGTGGCTTCATTAGTTTAATTTGTGGCTGTCATTTGAATTATAAAGGTGCAGTCTCAGGTTTTGAGGTTATGAATGAGCGACAAGAACATGATGGAAATACACGATTTCTCATAGTCTATAACAAATATAGTGTGCATAAACATCAAATAGCAATAGTGTGGGCCAAATAGAATTTTTGTACATTAAAGTGCATTGTGTAGCACTTACATTTTTTAAATATACATGCATTTTTTAAATATGACAATATCTTGCTGTTCTTCGTAGGCAAGGGAAAAAAACAAATAAAATGCTTTCATAATTACAAATTATATTTCGTTCTGGTGCAAGTATAGAGATCAAAATGATTTTGCCTGATTTGTACATATTTTCAGATCATGATAATGAGACCAGTCAGCTGTGGCTTGTAATCATTTTAAGTGAATGAGATGAATAAGGTGGAGTACAAGTGATGCTATCAATCTCAGGCTAATAAAGCGTCATACATAGTAGCATTGGTATGTTCCTTTGATGATAATGAATAGAATTACAATTGTCCTGAATTTCTGCATTGAAATAAAGTGTTGGGGTACTCGAGGCTATGCCCCGTGAAATGAAAAAGAATAAATTGGCTTTTGATTTGTGGCCAGAGGAAATGACATCAGTAGTCTTGAGAGGGTTCGGTCCAGGAGGTAAAAGAGAAGTTATTACTGACAGCACCCTCTCCTGCTCGGACATAGTATTGCCCCTTTTGTAGCCCTGTAGCTGCCCCCTACTTGTGTGTGTCTGATAACATTTGTTTCTACTTTGCTTAGCAAATTCAGGTTTTCAGATAGCCTGTGCCTATCCTGGAAGCACCAGAGACAAGAAAGGAAAAAGCCTCGGTCAGGAACCTCCATGTACAATCTAAAGTGGTCAGTTAACCAAATCTGCACGTCTTGGGATGTGAAATGGACAACAGACTAACTTGGGGATAACCCATACACACACTTGAAGAGAACAAGAAAACACATACAGTTGTAGCAAGCACAAATTTCTTATTGGGTGAATATTCATGAGGCAGACCTCCTTACTGATATGAGAAGTGATGTGCTGACAGTAGTTCAGAATCCCAAAGGATGAAACAGCATATGTAATTACAGAAAACAATACTTTGATTGCATTCACTGGGTTTTTGAAGCCAAAGTAGTATTTACTACTTCAACAACTAAAATATGATGAATACAGTTAAAGGGAGATATGACCAAAAAATATAATCACTAAATACTTTTTCGATATCAGTTGATATTAGATATAATTATCTCCTGATGCTATTATAATTTATGATATACAGGTATAAAGTAAATATGCTGTTGCTATTTAGACTGGTACAATCTGTGTAATGTTCAGTGACAAAACCATCTTCACTATTACCTCCTCTCAAAAGCTTTTCAGCAGTATTCTAGTAAGTTACCGGTCTAGTCTTTATCAGTGCTACACCTGTGAAACTAAAACAAATAATGTTAGCAGTACTTTAAATGTGCAGAAAACTATACTGGTTAAACTAAGAACTCATGGAAAACTAATTTTAGCTTTCAAAATGCAAAATTGTGGACATACTCTTTATTCTTAGACTAGCAAAATACCCGCGCTTTGCATCGGAGAAGTAGTGTGTTAAAGAAGCAATGAAAAAGAAAAGGAAACATTTTGAAAATAACGTAACATGATTGTCAATGTAATTGTTTTGTCACTGTTGTGAGTGATGAGTGTTGCTGTCATATATATATATATTTATATATAAATATATATATATTTACACACACACACATAAACATATATATACAGTATATATACATATCTATACATATACACATACATATACATACACACATACATACATACACACACATATATACACACAAATACATATATATATATACATACACACACACATATATAAACATATATATACATATACATACATATCTACATATATACACACACAGCTATTTCGTATCAGTGCAATACGCTGCTTGTTAAAACGGATAACTCTCGCTCTTACGTGCAAGTCTGCGTGGATATTATGAACTATCGTATTTGTTCAAGTTCTATTTAAATTTTAAATAGAAGGAATTTTTATTTAGTCGACAGAAATATCTTTGGTAGGAATGGTAAAAGCAGACAGGAATATTATTCCTGAATAAATCAACTCAAACCTTAAACAACTTATAATATTTTGCTCTCCATAAAAATATATCCTGTCTAAATTATACAAGTTAGAAATAAAGTAAGCGTTAAAAGAACAAACATTCAAATTTCTTTACTCTTATGTAATTTTATATAAAAAAATAAACTTAGATTTTAAATATCCCAAAAGATTTTGCTCTCCATAAAAATATATCCTGTCAAAATTATACAAATTCAAATATGAACATGCTGCATAACAAAACCTGGAAATATAAATAAAATGTGTTCCTTTCAGCAATAACAAATCAAATCATTCAGTTGTCTTTGCTCATATGTCATTTTAGAGCTGGACGCCTGGCATCTTTTTGGCAACAAGTTCGTTTCTGTTTGGTGTGAGGTTCTGTGTTGTGGAGATTCTCAGGATGGATTGCAGGTGCTCATCAGTGAGGCGACTCCTGTGTGCTGTTTTGTTAGTCTTTATCACTGAGAAGAGCTTCTCACACAGATATGTGCTACCAAACATGCACAAGGTTCGAGCCGCATGTAGACGGACTTTTTTTGTTCTTCAAAGTCACCAAAGCGCCGTGCAAACTCAGTGCGCTCAGTTTATCAGCAAAGTGCGATTTGGGAACACCGTAGTGGCGACTTGGTTTAACATTACTTGGCAACAGGGAAAGTGGGGCAAGTGCACTGGTGCATTTGTGTCTCCCATAAAAGCAGCTTCACTTGAAATCACTTTGTGATTGTGCACGGGTAAAGCGTCCGCTGAAGTGTCAGATTCTTATTTAATTCTTCTGCTTTCTGTATCTTCTGCATTGCATTCAGGTTACCCTGATGTTTTGTCTCATAGTGCCGTCTTAGATTAAATTCTGTAATTACAGCCACATTAGCTCCACAAATGAGACACACGGGTTCAGTAAACATATACTCAGCCTCCCATCGGTTTTAAAGGCTCTATTTTCAGAATCAACTTTTCTCTTCAGCATCGTGTGAGCTAGCCGCAATAACTTGCAGCATCATAAGCTAGACTTGATTAACGCGGTAAGTGTTCGCAAGGCAGCTGAAGCGCTGCATTATGGGATCTGTAGTTTATTGTGTTACCAGCGCTTCATATACCGGGCCATTAATAACAATAATACAGTATATAAAATGATCTCGCGGGCGGATATAATTACGCCGGGCGGATGTGGCCCTGCCCTTGAGTTTGACACATATGGACTAAATAGAACTTGAAAAGATATATTTTTCAAATGTGATCGCGCAATTCAGATAGAGTTGACGCAGCACTACAGCCTGCATGCCTCAATAAGTCATCCTCCCTCGCTCTTACTTTTTACCGTTCATCTAATGAATACACTGAGTATGGCTTTACCAAAACAATCATTGATGGCGAATAAAGTATCCATTATTCGAGTATGTAGATCGGGATATATATATATACATATATATATATATACCAGCGATCGCAGCGAGAAGTAGTGTGTTAAAAAGCTAGAAAAGAAAAGGGAACATTTTAAAAATAGCGTAACATGACTGTCAATATACAGTATTTGTTTTGTGAGTGTTACTGAGTGTTGCTGTCATCAAGGATTTGATTATCATTATTTCTTTCAATCAGGTTCGTATTTGTAGGATGTGTTGTGTTCAAGTTACATTCCGTGTTTGTCAATCGTTGTAAAGATGACAGGTTTCATTCATCGATTCGTTTCTTACTGCATCAATAAACAGCTCGTCTTCTTCTTTATCTGAGACCTGACACACTGCATGCACGGGTTTTTTACACTGTCTTCCTTTAGCGGGACATTGACTTTTCCAACGTGTGCTTTGTTTCCGCAGTAGTTGGATTTATGAATATGCTTGTATGTATCAGGCGCTTCATATTTTTGCTGCCTTTTCAATTGTGTAATTCGGTTTTGTTCAGCTCTTTGGAACTGTTGCTTTTATCTGTGCACTGCGTCAGTTCCGTGAGCTTCGGTGTACATGCATCGAAGGTTCCCAGCTGTGCTGGTGCCATCTCGTGCTATGTCCATGGCTGTATTTAATGTTACCTTAGTCCTGGCACTTAAAACTTTCTCTCGCAGTTTCACTGAGTTTGTGTCAAACACCACCCTGACCATCTCATCTTCCTCTCCATAAGCACAGTCCTTCACCCGTGAATATTTAGTGGGAGTTTGCTATTGGATTGCCGCTGACGGATGGCCTTATATGGGCAGGCACTAAATTACAAACGCCAGCGGCAGCCTGTCTATGAACTTAATTTAAAGTGGAGGTTTACATCATGCTTTGTTTCCGAAGTAGCAGAACTCATGAATATGGTTGTATATGTCACTCGCTCACTTCTTATTGTTTCGCTGCCTTCTCAATTATATAATGCATGTTTTCTTCAGCGCTTTTTGGAGGTCTTCCTGGTTTTCTATGTACTGCGTGATTACGTGGGAGGCGTGATGATGTCACACGAAACTCCGCCCCCACGGCGTTGAAGCTCATCTCCATTACAGTAAATGGGAAAAACAGCTTCCAGTTATGACCATTACGTAGAATTTGATATAAAACCTGCCCAACTTTTGTAAGGAAGCTGTAAGGAATGAACCTGCCAAATTTCAGCTTTCCACCCACATGGGAAGTTGGAGAATTAGTGATGAGTGAGTGAGTGAGTGAGGGCTTTGCCTTTTATTAGTATAGATACATAGTATTAGAAGTTTTGGACACCACATATTACATATTGTATCTTGTAATTTTCATGCTCACATACTGGAATTGATTATTTAATAATGTTTTGTCACCTTTTCTGAAAGTACTTTTCTTAAAATGTGTAAACGGTATATTTGTTTAAATGAATATATGTGTATGTGTGTGTGTGTATGTATATATATATACATATATATGTGTATATATATATATATATATATATATATATATATATATATATATATATATATATATATATATATATCTATCCTAGATGTATAGATAAATATCTATCTATGTAAAATATACATAATTACTTGCATAATAAATATATGTAATTTTATTTACCTGTTTATATGCGTATTTTAGACAACTTTTAACTGTTTATTATAATAAAGTATTAATTCCTGGTTCAAAATTGTTTTTGTTAGAACATATCTATAATTTCTTTAGGTTTTTTATCTTTATCTTCTGAAGTTTCTGTCATTTTTGTAATAGACTGAATGGATACTACCCGAACAATATACAGTCAACTCCAGAAATATTGGCACCCCTCAAAAAGTGAAAAAACCCCATTAATATAATGTAAATGCATACAGTGATTCTATTCCTCAGATGTTTGGAAAAATTGTTAATAATTTTAATAAAAACAATTTTTGCAAAAGTGTTGTTATATCTTCAGAATAGTTTATCTTATCAAAAATGTATGTGGCAAAATTATTGGCACCCTTGAAGAATACTATAAATGCGACCAAATAAATATGTAAACTTGGGGAAAATGTTTCTTGATGTTGCTTTTCGTGCCTAGGAACTTTTGGTGTCTAGGAAATATTGTCTATGGGCATTTCCTGTTTCACTGAGGTATAACAGGTAAAATCCTTTTGTCGTCCATCAACATGGGTGTTGTGATGTAAGATTTTGCATATAACTTGATAAATGTTTTGTATGTCTTTATTTGTAAATTAGGCAAAGCAATGTAATTTAGTGTTACTTTGGTGAGAGGCATTCGTGTTTGCCGGCCCGTTTACGTCTCTTTGTAATTTTACGACAGGATTTGGGGGAAGTGTCTTAAACCAGTTTGATGAGTATTTCTCTGCTAAAGTCTTTTAGCACCCGCAAGGAAGCCAGGTTACGTTAATATATGGTTTGGGGGCAGGTGTTAAGATGTTCTATTTTCCCTATTGGTCTGAGGCATGGTGTGACAATGCAGTTTTGGCTCCACGCTCCCATCGCTATTCGGGAGCCCTTCAACCCAACACCGTCGATAATGTCACCGATGAGCTAGACAGTTGAGTCAATAAACAATTGAGCAAGGGGATGGCATAAATGTGCAAAAAAGGTACATAGTGCTTTTATTAAAATAGCCAACAAAAAACAGTGTTCAATAAATAGTGCAGTGCTTCAAAACTCTTTCAATAAATAATGCAATAAAAGACATAACGTGGAGGTTAAAAATATACAAAAAAAAAAAATCCTTTAAAAAACGAGGTTAAAACATCCAACAGGAAGCAATCTTTAAAAACAACAAGCTCGGTGCTTCTTCCCGCTTGGCGTCTCACCTGCTTCTCCCGCTTGGGCTTAGCAGCAGGCAAGATGCTCTCTGCAGCTGCCCTTTTCCCTTCACTCACACACGAGACTGGAGACCTCCCGATCCCTGCCTTCGGTCTGGCACTCATCCCAGCCTCGAGACTTGGACCAATCCAACGGCCAGGACCCTCACGTTGGATACTCCCCGACCAAGCCTTGCGACTCCCGCTGCCTTTCCGGCCTTCTGCGGCCAGTCGCCTTTCCCTGGTCACTCCCGCTACCTGCTCGCTCAGCGGGAGCAACTTCCAACTCCAACGCCTGGGTGTCGGTCTAACACCCAGGCCCTCGCAGCTGCCCGCAAGCGCTCGTTCGCTCACCCACACGCACCGCGTGTCTCTGTCTCTCTCACCGACTTGCTTCCACGCTCCCTGTAGCCTCCATCCTCTTTGCCTTTCTCTCGTTCTTTTTTGATCTTCCTCCCAACCGACTCGCGCTTCTTTTTATATTGCGAGGGGCCATAGCAGCTGCAGCAAATTAGCCACGGGAACAATCACGGATGTGAGCAGTTCCTTACCTGTGCACTCGGTGAGAAACGCCCACACCTCAGATCGCCCCATGGCTTGCTATGGCCACCACGCCCCCTCATGAAGCCGCCTCGAGTGCTGTGATTATTTATTTAAAAAGAAATGGCCTTTGCTCAGCGAGCTGTGGACCCCTAACACCACATATGGCAGTTTGGAATTGGCTTGCCTCTGAGGCCTAAGGTCTAAGTACCATGATGTCCTATTGGCTGTTGGGGTTGGACAGAAAATCCATAAATTTGCTTGCTTTCTCTTATTAACATCTGAAAGAAGCTATCTCTTACTGAACTGACAAGAACAGAACAATGAAGAGCACAGCTCAGCAGACATATTGAAAACACATGTGGCTGAAAGCTGAGCACCAATGATGCCTTAACTAGAGACATTTAAGTAAAAGTAACAAGTAACTAACAAGTCTGTGTGCCACTTGAAACTACACATCATCATTTAATCAGGTTGTATGGTTGCCAGTATTCAAATGTACTTTGCATTTTGTTATTATTTATGAATATTATCAATAATACATTATTTTATGTGTAACTCCTGCTTGTCTTTTTACTACATCTAATTGCCTGAGGTTATAGATATAGAAGGGAAGGTAGGGATAAGTTATATACAATAATACCTTATAAACAGTGGTAAGTCTGTGAGATTAGGCATTCTAAGGATACATATTAATAATACAATAGGGGAAAGTAGCGCAATATATATTACTCTACCAAGATAAAACAATGGGATAAAACCAAAGAGCTTTTAAATGAGATAAAAAGCTGTTGAACTGCATAGATTGGAGAATGCCTACTAAAATATAGGTATTCAATTGAAATTACCAGTAAGCACAATCTGGGCCATAATAAAGATGTTTGAAAAGCATGGAACTGTTGAAAATTTCCCAGGAAGGGGGCACATCTCCGTATTGCCTCCATAAACTGTGAGGAGGACGCTAAGAGAGACAAAGAGGGGCCCAAAGATAACAGTTTCACAACTGCTATGTTGAATCTAGGGGATTCACTGTCTCAAATTCAACTGTGAGATGACACCTCTGTGACCAGAAGGTTTATGGACAAGTAGCATGAAAGAATAGAGTCCAAGACACAAATCCCAGTATCTCAACCTTGCCAAGCAAGTGAAATCATGTGTTTTGGACAGATGAGACAAAAATTGAGCTTTTTGGCCATGTACACCATCACCCTGTTTGTTGAAAAAAGGGAACTACATACAAAACAGGGCACCTGATGACAAGCCCATGGTAAAATATTGTGGTGGCTCTTTGATGCTGTAGGGTTGTTTAGCTGCCAGTGGTCCAGGGGCAGCTGTTAAGGTCAGTGGCATAATGAGTTCCATTAAATACCAAAACGTTTTATTTGAAAATTGTGTTGCCTCAGTGAGAAGGCTGAAACTGGGCAATGGTTGAGTCTTCCAACAAGACAAAGATCTAAAGCGTATATTAAAATCAACAAAGAATTGGTTGCAGAAGCACATAATCAAGATTTTGCAATGGACCTCTTAGCCTCCGAATTTGAACCCAATTGAAAATCTGTGGTCTCAATTGAAGAGAGCAGTTCACAAAAGAAAACCCAAGAATTTCCATGAGATTGGAATTTTCCGCATGGAAGAGTGGTCAAAGATCTCTCCACAAGTGTTTTCTAACCTTGTTAAACACTACAGAAAGAGCCTTTTCATGAAATATGCCAGTATTTCTGGGGTTGACTGTATGTGTCAAAATTTGCATTATTTTTGTCTATCTCATAGTGAATACTATAAATCTATTTTTGAAATATCATTAAAGACAGCAGTTTATTACTGTACTGTTATTACTATTAACATTTCCAAAGAAATTATATTTTTGTGTGTATCACATGCTTAATTAAGCAATCTTTCTAAATTCACATTCTTGGTTTTACACAAGGAAATTATTTTAATAAATTGTGCTTGGTAATAGAATACTCTTTAGGGATAGATAGTACCTATTATTTTTTGATGATTCTTGTAAAGGCTTCATATCTGAGCAGCTACTAGTCAAATAGTGACTTCTGACTTGTATATGTGATTGCAGGTTTGATTAAGAAGCAGGTGCTGTATAATCAGGGAGCAATGAAAGGAACAGGCCACTGATCATATTTATCTAGTGGATTTCTGCTTTTCTGTTGAATTGTGATTAACTGAAAATTACCAGTCCTCCATAGTGGCAAAGAAAACTGTAGAGATAAATACTGTGACAGATGTTTTTCTTATGAGCTGATAAAATTAAAGCAGTCAGGTTTTACTAATGTGTTAATATAACAGCAATTTCTATATGACGTGAAGGTTTTTAGTCTGCTTGTCTCGCTAGAAATGAAAGAGTTTAATTTATTAATTGTTAAATGAATACATTTTAATGTGTTAAATTGTTTCAAGAAATAAGATTGTAATGCTTATTTTCTTGCATTTTGATTTGCATATTAGAATGTATTTTAATTAATCATCTTTCATCTTGTCTGAAATTATTTTTGTGGATCTTATTTTCTTTTAATTCCTGCAATCTGTGAATGCATACTCCATTACAAAAAAAAGTTTCTTGTAGGCTACACATGGAAAAAAAATGTTTAATTGAATTCGGAAAAGCTATGTTTCTGCTGTCTGTTCTGTCAGAGAAATGATGTATAATAAGCTTGGCACAGGATAAATTAAAGCTTTACAGGTACATACATTGGAACATTATTCCAAATAAAGCAGAATTAAAAAAATAGCAGAACTTTTCAGTTTTATATTATTAATACTTTCTATATGTTTGTAATCATTTTCTACTGTTTAATATTATCTTTTGAAATGTTAATTTAGTAATTAAGCCTTCATATGTTTTGTTATTGAAAAAATTGTCTAGTAGTAATCACAATCTTTTAAAACAGTTATTTATAGGTCTTCATTTTCCTCCTCCAATCTCCACTTTAGATCAAAGTTAAAATTTAAGAGTAAAAATTTATAGCAGACATTGATATAGGTTTTTGAAGATTGTAAAATTTGCATTGGTCATAAATTTTAACTAACATTTTTAATGCAACATGACAGGATAAAAGCAAAATATTGCTATTATGTAGGTGGGACTTAAAAATTTTCTCTGTATTCTTCATATTCATTTCCCTTTTGCATTCCATTTGAGTTTTTTTTATTTTTACATTTTTTTATCTTCCTTTTCTTCACACACCCCTTGTTGCCATCCTTCATATTTATTATTTACCATCTGTTAATCCTACTCCCCCTTATATTTAATGTTTGTGAGCTCTTTTCATTTTCAGCTGCTACAATTTCTCTTTTGGCTTAACCGGCTTGCATTTTCTAGGTATCCATTGGTGCATCTTTTGCTGAATTGGGTAAGGAGGAACTAAAGGAGAGCCTGACAGTTGGGGAGAATTCTTGGGGAATGTCATCAGCTATGTAGAGTTATTTTGGAGAGTAGTTGCAGATGCTTCATCTTGTGAGGCATTCTGTAGAAAATTGAGATAAAGATGCTTCTTTCCATGAAGGCTTCTTTACTGGCTTGAAAGCCTGTAGTAAGTCTTGTCATGAAAGAGTTAGTGCAATGTTGCTAGAGTGGTGCAGGATTCACTGATAGCTGAATAGAGAGATGGTTTGCAGTTTTGCCACAAGAGAATTATTTTCTGTAGCATTTGTTTGTTGTCAGTAAGGCTCTAGTGAGAGTGGACAATGCTTCTAGTCACAGTTTTGGAGATGACTCCAAACCAAAACAAATATCAGAAAGTACCAAGGGAATGCATGGGCAGAAGTGCACAGGCTGTACAGGCTGTATCCCAGCACATTTCTGCCTTAAGTGTAGTTTGATTTTGTAGTAGGTATATAGTTGGGCATAGTAATAATTATGGGCTGAGTCTGGAATCTAATAAAATTTTTTTTTTTTTGTAAAGGTGCTTAATAAGAGGAAATAGTGTTTCAACTTTTTATTTTCTTTCTGTATTCTACGTATTACTGACTTGTTTTAAAACAAACTTCTGACCAGAAGTTTTGTTAATTTCATGTTGGTGAAATATATGAATAAAGCGTGGCACTGGCACTAACAACAAATGTAAATGGTGCAGTGTTAAACAGTCAATAACATGAAACTATTTCACCGGGTCTGTGTTATCTTTCGGTGATTTTGCCTTCCTTGAGAATCCACAGCAGCTCATTCCTTATTCTTTGGTCATGCATGACCCTGAATCAGAATCTAGCAACCAGTGTTATTCTGCTAATGAATCTGAATCAGATAATCATCACTATTTTACTGCCTCCATTTAATGACTTCTTTAAATTCTGCTCAATTTCCAAACTTACACCTCATGCCGCCATCTCTCTTTTACTGTGATTCCTCACATTAGGATGAGGCTTAAAATACTGGGGCAGCTGAACAAATTTTATATCTGCACTAAATTCACTTATGGGTGTTTGAATTGGTGGAATTGTTTAAGGTTTTCAAATTTCAATACTTAAACATATTGTATTATCTAAAATAATAAACAAGCTTCTGAATGCATTTCAGTTTACCAGGGTGTCTGAAGCAAGTTGCCCCCTCTGCATCTTTTTGAGGTGTATGTGCTTCTCACATCCCCATGTTAGCCAGACCCTTCCAGAGTTTTTATTGAAAACTCTAAAGGAATGGTTAATTCAGTGGCACAACTGTGATAACAATCAAAAGATCTAATATGCTGATAATTATATGTTTTTTGCAAGACAAAGCAACATCTGCTGAAGGACTGCCTGATTATTGTGCAACTGCTCTTGAATTACATAAAGCAGTAAAACCAATTAACCTGCTTATGATATTGAAACTGATGGCCTTCTTATAGTGTCAACTTTCAATTAATTGTTACAGTTTTGAATTAAAACCCAATATACTGTAGTCTTGTTGAAAAAGCATCTGGTGTTGTGATGAAGGCAAGGATGCCTTATGTTGTCACACAGCTCTTACTTGCAAAATGTAGCAGGACTATGGTTGGTGACATCCTTAACACTAGAATCCCTGAAGTCTTTGAAAAAACTCGTAATCCTAGGCCTCCTTAAATCCCCTCGCACCTCTCCATTAGAGTCATTTGTTTTGTAAACGTGTTGATCAGCAAGCAGCAAGCACCCTGCTGTCCCATCTCCCCCTTGACGGAACTAAACTCGGGCAAAAAGTTCTCCCAGCTCAAGGCAAGGCTTCTTATATGCGTATGAGGTGCCTGGAGGAGTAAATAATACAGTATATTGTTATTTGTTACACATGCATTTCATGTGTGTTCCGTGTCTCCAAAACTCTGGGTAAGTATAGGATGAAAGGAAATAAATGTGAGGCAAGAAATGCTGAACACATACCTAAGCAGAAACTTTTTCCATTGTATACTAATGTTATACTAATAAGATTTGCATTTGGTGTGACGAGGATGGACAGGTGTAGAAATGAGTACATTAGAGGTTCAGCTCAGGTTGGACGGTTGTGAGACAAAGTCAAAGAGGCGAGATTGCGTTGGTTTGGACATGTGCAGAGAAGAGATGGTGAGTATATTGGGATAGAGCTGCCAGGCAAGTGAAAAAGAGGAAGGCCTAACAGAAGGTTTATGGATGTGGTGAGAGAGGACATGCAGGTGATGGGTGTGACAGAACAAGATGCAGAGGGCAGAAAGATATGAAAGAAGATGATCCGCTGTGGCAACCCCTAACGGGAGCAGCCGAAAGAAGAAGATGAAAACTAATAATGATGTGATGTGTATAATGTGTGAAGACTTTAGTCCAAATATCAAATAAACACATGCACTTTTATTCAAGAATATAACCAAAATAAAAAAGAAAAAAATCATTCAATTTACATGTTGCTGACAATGAGTTACAAACCCAAGCTCAAATGTCAATCGATAGAAAGCTCATATACGCATTCCTAGATGATGCAGAGGTATGCGCTGCTATTTTATAGCCGAAAGATTGCAGGTTCGAGTACAGGCATTCTGTGTTTTGAGTAGTCAGCTGCTATTATTATTATTACTATAATATGTTATATTAAACTGTGGATTCCTTATCTTCTAAAATGCAGGTATTCAGAAGACTTCAGCCATGCTAACCCCCAAGCTCCAGTTCAGGCAGGATGCAGTGTTCCACATGAAAGTTTTTTTTTTTTTTATATATATATATACAAACCGGATTCCAAAAAAGTTGGGACACTAAACAAATTGTGAATAAAAACTGAATGCAATGATGTGGAGATGGCAAATGTCAATATTTTATTTGTAATAGAACGTAGATGACAGATCAAACGTTTAATCCGAGTAAATGTATCATTTTAAAGGAAAAAATTTCACGGTGTGAACAAATCCCAAAAAAGTTGGGACAAGTAGCAATAAGAGGCTGGAAAAAGTAAATTTGAGCATAACAAAGAGCTGGAAGACCAATAAACACTAATTAGGTCAATTGGCAACATGATTGGGTATAAAAGAGCTTCTCAGAGTGGCAGTGTCTCTCAGAAGCCAAGATGGGTAGAGGATCACCAATTCCCACAATGTTGCGCAGAAAGATAGTGGAGCAATATCAGAAAGTGTTTCCCAGCGAAAAATTGCAGACTTTGTCATCATCAACTGTGCATAACATCATCTGAAAATTCAGAGAATCTGGAACAATCTCTGTGCGTAAGGGTCAAGGCTGTAAAACCATACTGGATGCCCGTCATCTCCGGGCCCTTAAACAACACTGCACCACAAACATGAATGCTACTGTAAAGGAAATCACAGAATGGGCTCAGGAATACTTCCAGAAACCATTGTCAGTGAACACAATCCACCGTGCCATCCGCCGTTGCCAGCTGAAACTCTACAGTGCAAAGAAGAAGCCATTTCTAAGCAAGATCCACAAGCTCAGGCGTTGTCACTGGGCCAGGGATCATTTAAAATGGAGTGTGGCAAAATGTAAGACTGTTCTGTGGTCAGACGAGTCACGATTCAAAGTTCTTTTTGGAAATCTGGGACGCCATGTCATCCGGACCAAAGAGGACAAGGACAACCCAAATTGTTATCAACGCTCAGTTCAGAAGCCTATATCTCTGATGGTATGGGGTTGCATGAGTGCGTGTGGCATGGGCAGCTTGCATGTCTGGAAAGGCACCATCAATGCAGAAAAATATATTCAGGTTCTAGAACAACATATGCTCCCATCCAGACGTCATCTCTTTCAGGGAAGACCCTGCATTTTTCAACAAGATAATGCCAGACCACATTCTGCATCAATCACAACATCATGGCTGCGTAGGAGAAGGATCCGGGTACTGAAATGGCCAGTCTGCAGTCCAGATCTTTCACCTATAGAGAACATTTGGCGCATCATAAAGAGGAAGGTGCGACAAAGAAGGCCCAAGACGATTGAACAGTTAGAGGCCTGTATTAGACAAGAATGGGAGAGCATTCCTATTTCTAAACTTGAGAAACTGGTCTCCTCAGTCCCCAGACGTCTGTTGAGTGTTGTAAGAACATGGGGAGATGCCACACAGTGGTGAAAATGGCCTTGTCCCAACTTTTTTGGGATTTGTTGACACCATGAAATTCTGAATCAACATATTTTTCCCCTAAAATTATACATTTTCTCAGTTTAAACTTTAGTTCCGTGATTTATGTTCTATTCTGAATAAAATATTAGAAGTTGGCACCTCCACATCATTGCATTCAGTTTTTATTGACGATTTGTATAGTGTCCCAACTTTTTTGGAATCCGGTTTGTAGCTCACTTTTTATTTTCTTGAAGGTGCTTCTTTAATGCTGTAATCTAGTAATAATTTCAGGGAGAATGTTTATTGTTATTTATCAGTGTCTCTAACTGCTGCAAGGAATTGTTTCTTTAACTTAGGAAAATAGCAAGTAAGCAATAACTGTTTCAGTCTTTTCCTTTGACTCAGATTTGAAGAAAGTGATCTTTGGACACACAGTATATTTCAGGAGTAAAGTGATGACTTTCTTCCAAAACTTTAGTGAAGAAAGAAACAGTAATGTTTTCTTACTCTTTAATCTTTGGAGTTTCATGACTGTATGGGCGATTGGCTTGGTTTTCTAAATCTCAGATCATTTTGCAAACACTTCACTTTTGGGCCATAATATTAAAGTGTAAATATCTGGTTAACCTTATGAGTTTTAGCTTGTACACATTCTTTAGTGGGTGTTATGGGCTTGTTTTGGAGAGAGTTCAGCATAGCCTTAAATTGCATGCTGACGTCCTGAATATCCATTTTTAAGGACCATCAAATCAGCGTCAAACATTTAAGTCTTCCTAGTAAACCTGCCAGTGTCACTGGTGTTTTTACTAAAATTTCCTTATACTACATACTACTGTGGTAGCGCTGCTGCCTCGCTGTAAGGAGACCTGGGTTCGCTGCCCGGGTCCTCCCTGCGTGGAGTTTGCATGTTCTCCCTGTGTCTGCGTGGGTTTCCTGCGGGTGCTCCGGTTTCCACCTACAGCCCAAAGACATGCAGGTTAGGTGCATTTGCAATCCTAAATTGTCCTTAGTGTGTGCTTGGTGTGTGTGTGCGCGTGTGCCCTGCGGTGGGCTGGAGCTCTGCCCAGGAATTTGTTCCTGCCTTGCACCCTGTGTTTGCTGGGATTGGCTCAACAGACCCCCATGACCCTGTGTTAGGATATAGCGGGTTGGATACTGACTGACTGACATATTACGCAGGATATTTCCCAGAGCCTATGTTGATGACATACTGTCGACCATGATTAATTTTTCATCACCGCTATTGTGCATGCATAACTTGGCAGATTTTTTGATGCCATCAAGAAATTAGAAATGAATATACAGTGGTGTGAAAAACTATTTGCCCCCTTCCTGATTTCTTATTCTTTTGCATGTTTGTCACACAAAATGTTTCTGATCATCAAACACATTTAACCATTAGTCAAATATAACACAAGTAAACACAAAATGCAGTTTTTAAATGATGGTTTTTATTATTTAGGGAAAAAGAAATCCAAACCTACATGGCCCTGTGTGAAAAAGTAATTGCCCCCTTGTTAAAAAATAACCTAACTGTGGTGTATCACACCTGAGTTCAATTTCCGTAGCCACCCCCAGGCCTGATTACTGCCACACCTGTTTCAATCAAGAAATCACTTAAATAGGAGCTGCCTGACACAGAGAAGTAGACCAAAAGCACCTCAAAAGCTAGACATCATGCTAAGATCCAAAGAAATTCAGGAACAAATGAGAACAGAAGTAATTGAGATCTATCAGTCTGGTAAAGGTTATAAAGCCATTTCTAAAGCTTTGGGACTCCAGCAAACCACAGTGAGAGCCATTATCCACAAATGGCAAAAACATGGAACAGTGGTGAACCTTCCCAGGAGTGGCTGGCCAACCAAAATTACCCCAAGAGCGCAGAGACGACTCATCCGAGAGGTCACAAAAGACCCCAGGACAACGTCTAAAGAACTGCAGGCCTCACTTGCCTCAATTAAGGTCAGTGTTCACGACTCCACCATAAGAAAGAGACTGGGCAAAAACGGCCTGCATGGCAGATTTCCAAGACGCAAACCACTGTTAAGCAAAAGAACATTAGGGCTCGTCTCAATTTTGCTAAGAAACATCTCAATGATTGCCAAGACTTTTGGGAAAATACCTTGTGGACTGATGAGACAAAAGTTGAACTTTTGGAAGGCAAATGTCCCGTTACATCTGGCGTAAAAGGAACACAGCATTTCAGAAAAAGAACATCATACCAACAGTAAAATATGGTGGTGGTAGTGTGATGGTCTGGGGTTGTTTTGCTGCTTCAGGACCTGGAAGGCTTGCTGTGATAGATGGAATCATGAATTCTACTGTCTACCAAAAATCCTGAAGGAGAATGTCCGGCCATCTGTTCGTCAACTCAAGCTGAAGCGATCTTGGGTGCTGCAACAGGACAATGACCCAAAACACACCAGCAAATCCACCTCTGAATGGCTGAAGAAAAACAAAATGAAGACTTTGGAGTGGCCTAGTCAAAGTCCTGACCTGAATCCAATTGAGATGCTATGGCATGACCTTAAAAAGGCGGTTCATGCTAGAAAACCCTCAAATAAAGCTGAATTACACAATTCTGCAAAGATGAGTGGGCCAGAGTTCCTCCAGAGCGCTGTAAAAGACTCATTGCAAGTTATCGCAAACGCTTGATTGCAGTTATTGCTGCTAAGGGTGGCCCAACCAGTTATTAGGTTCAGGGGGCAATTACTTTTTCACACAGGGCCATGTAGGTTTGGATTTTTTCTCCCTAAATAATAAAACCATCATTTAAAAACTGCATTTTGTGTTTACTTGTGTTATATTTGACTAATGGTTAAATGTGTTTGATGATCAGAAACATTTTGTGTGACAAACATGCAAAAGAATAAGAAATCAGGAAGGGGGCAAATAGTTTTTCACACCACTGTATATAACCATTTATGTGTTAACTTTAATGTGTTCAGTTTGTTCATTATATTATAAGCCATAAGTTATTTTAAAAATATATTTTAGCAAGAAAAATTTGGTTGCTTCTAATGTGTAACTTGTTGATATTGTGAAGCTATTTAATTCTTAAAGTAGACATCATTACCCCAATGAACTAAGTAGTGCAACAGAATATGGATTGTGAAAATCAGTGAGGTCATCAGTCAAGCCACATTGTAACAGTTTACTTGCCACCTAACCATTCTGCAGCTAAAACAAATCGTTTAATGTCTACCTCTAATGAAGGTTGTCGTTTTTGTCCTGTTAGTTTTGTTCACTGTTTCCAAAGAGTATCTTCAGAAACTGTATTTAAAAAAAAAAAAAGTCTCCAAAATTGCATGTTTACCAAAGACTTGAAATCATGGCATTGTGTGAGAGTGTGTTCTTGTCTCTGGACTTGTCCATGTTTTTCATTGTCTGTAGTAACAAGTCCCACTCCCTTCAATATATACGTGTATGTTTTAGTGGTCATTACTAAATGTTGCCCTCAAGTTCTACTATTCACCAGTCCCCTGAGCCACCAAGCAGTTATGTTCAGCTTTAGATAATCCTTCCACTAAGTCTCTAATTTGGCCTCCTTTCCATCCTCTGTCTCTTGCAATTTCTTCTCATCTGGTTATTTTTGCTAATAGAGTCTCAGCAATGAGGCCAAATGCTTTGTCAGTATTATTCATACTGATTATTGGTGCTATAAGTGTTTGATATTTGCTTAAATTCTTAAGCACAATAATTTATGTCAAAGTAAGTTTGTAACTGTTCATTTTACACGTTAGCTACCAGTTTTCATGCCTCTCAGGAGTAAATGTGAATGGAACTAAGACCAGGAATGAGAACTGATAAATACACCCAAACCTTTGTTAGTAACAGTAGGACCTGACAAAACATTTTACTGAAAACAATTTTGATTTGTTTTTTTTTTTATTGATATGTATGCAGCCACAGTAGATGTGAATATTCTGCACTTTAAAATGGATAATAAATTAGATTTGAGGCTTCACTTTTAGATTACTGTTCCATTTACTACAGTTGTAAGCAGCCCTAAGAGACTGTACTTGTTTTTATTTTGATGATTTTGTTTCAAAATAATAGTGACAGCCCATCATTGTGAAAAAATAATAACTTAAGAGAAACTAAACTTATCCTTTAATAACTTTTCAGACATGCTTTGGTACAATTAAATACTTTGCCATGTCTGTCCAAATGTAGCTTCATTTAGTCTCCACGATATCCACAAATGCTATCAATGATTAAACCAAAATGCAGACAATCCCATTGTAACAATAATAAAATACAAGTCAGTACACATTTTAAATTGTTACATTGGTATCAGTAATTTATACCTTCACTTAATTTGTACATTTCTGCCAGATATTATCTTGGATATTCTGAATTGGGCATGTAGTGTTTTCTTGTTTCCTGTTAACAGCTGGTGGTCAGTGTAAGCTACACATTCAATTAATTGGTCTTTGCATTTATTTAAATTCTTTTATCCCAATGTAGAATATATGAAGGATTTGTATTTGTAATCACAAGCTTCCCAAAACACTCTTGAATAAATGTTATCTAGTGGAGGCTATTTCTTTGGTGTCAGCATTTTTAGTTGGAGCAGTCTTCATCTCTCAGTTATCTCAAAAATCATTTAATTATTGCTTAATGAATTAAGGGTGGAAAGTTGTAAAAAACCAAAGCATAATACTTTATTGGCTACCTAAATTCAAATTTTATGTTCAAATCTCAAGTTAAATTAAAAATGTCTCCAGAGTGATAACATAACAATTAGCAAGATCCAAATACAGTGTCACTAGCAGACAGCCCAGCTGTAAAATTGCAAACTAAACAGTGTTACAGCTATAACTTCAGACAATATAAAAGATTCTTAAGTGTAAAGTGGGATATATTAAACATTCCCATATTTACTTGGTTTTATTGAAGTCACCCCTGCCTAAAAAGCCCCGTTATGCTCTGTCAGAACAGCTGCTCATCTGTAGATGAAATTGGGCGAAAAGGGCAAATATCCAGGGCAAGCATAAAAGTTACAAGCTTGTCGGGAGATGGAAGAGGTGAAGACCCACAACGAGGACTCACTAATAATGAGAAGTGTTCTGTTGTTCTCATACAAGTTGTCCGAACTGTTACATTTCATAGTGAGTTATGTTGATAATCCAAGCAGGTATGATCTCCTTTTACTTCCACCTGCAAGACCGTATTGACAGTTGCTGCTTTTTGTTATCCAAGCCACAAGTTTTTATTTGTGTTGGGGGGTGGTTTGGACTGGTTGAAGTTTATTTTTATCAGCGACAACAACAACATTTATTTATATAGCACATTTTCATACAAAAAATGTAGCTCAAAGTGCTTTACATAATGAAGAGTAGAAAAATAAAAGACACAGTAAGAAAAATAAGTCAACATTAATTAACATAGAATAAGAGTAAGGTCTGATGGCCAGAGAGGACAGAAAAAACAACAAAAAAAAAAAAAAACTCCAGACGGCTGGAGAAAAAAATAAAATCTATTGGAATTCCAGACAATGAGACCGCCCAATCCCCTCTGGGCATTCTACCTATCATAAATGAAACAGTCCTCTTTGTATTTAGGGTTCTTATATATATATATATATATATATATATATATATATATATATATATATATACTAATAAAAGGCAAAGCCCTCACTCACTGACTCACTCACTCATCACTAATTCTCCAACTTCCCGTGTGGGTGGAAGGCTGAAATTTGGCAGGTTCATTCCTTACAGCTTCCTTACAAAAGTTGGGCAGGTTTTATATCGAAATTCTACGTAATGGTCATAACTGGAAGCAGTTTTCTCCATTTACTGTAATGGAGATGAGCTTCAACGCCGTGGGGGAGTTTCGTGTGACATCATCACGCCTCCCGTAATCACGCAGTACATAGAAAACCAGGAAGACCTAAAAAGCGCTGAAGAAAACATGCATTATATAATTGAGAAGGCAGCGAAACAATAAGAAGCGGCGAGTGACATATACAACCATATTCATGAGTTCTGCTACTTGAAACAAAGCCGATGTAAACCTACACTTTAAATTAAGTTCATAGACAGGCTGCGCTGGCGTTTGTAATTTAGTGCCTGCCCATATAAGGCCGTCCGTCAGCGGCAATCAATAGCAAACTCCACTAAATATTCACGGGTGAAGGACTGTGCTTATGGAGAGGAAGATGAGATGGTCAGGGTGGTGTTTGACACAAACTCAGCGAAACTGCGAGAGAAAGTTTTAAGTGCCAGGACTAAGGTAACATTAAATACAGCCATGGACATAGCGAGATGGCACCAGCACAGCTGGGAAACTTGATGCATGTACACGAGTGGCTCCGTGAACTGGCGCAGTGCACAGATAAAAGCAACAGTTCCAAAGCGCTGAACAAAACCGAATTACACAATTGAAAAGGCAGCAAAAATATGAGGCGTCTGATACAGCATATTCATAAATTCATAACTCCAAAACAAAGCACACGTTGGAAAAAGTCAATGTCCGCTAAAGGAAGACAGTGTAAAAAAACCGTGCATGCAGTGTGTCAGGTCTCAGATAAAGAAGAAGGCGAGCTGTTTATTGATGCAGTAAGAAGCGAATCGATGAATGAAACCTGTCATCTTTACAGCGATTGACAAACACGGAATGTAACTTGAACACAACACATCCTACAAATACGAACCTGATTGAAAGAAATAATGATAATCAAATCCTTGATGACAGCAACACTCAGTAACACTCACAAAACAAATACTGTATATTGACAGTCATGTTACGTTATTTTTAAAATGTTCCCTTTTCTTTTTCTAGCTTTTTAACACACTACTTCTGCGCTGCGATACACGGGTATATATATATATATATATATATATATATATATATATATATATATATATATATATATATATATATATATATATATATATATATATATATATCCCGATCTACATACTCGAATAATGGATACTTTATTAGCCATCAATGATTGTTTTGGTAAAGCCATACTCAGTGTATTCATTAGATGAGCGGTAAAAAGTAAGGCGCGAGGAAGGATGACTTATTGAGGCATGCAGGCTGTAGTCTTGGCGTCAACTCTATCTGAATTAGCGATCACATTTGAAAAAATATATCTTTTCAAGTTCTATTTAGTCCATATGTGTCAAACTCAAGGGCCGCGGGCCACATCCGACCCGGCGTGTAATTATATCCGGCCCGAGATCATTTTATATACTGTATTATTGTTATTAAAGCCGGGTATATGAAGCGCTGGTAACACAATAAACTACAGATCCCATAATGCAGCGCTTCAGCTGCCTTGCCAACACTTACCGAGTTAATCAAGTTATTGCGAAGCTAGCTCACACGATGCTGAAGAGAAAAGTTGATTCTGAAAATAGAGCCTTTAAAAACCGATGGGAGGCTGAGTATATGTTTACTGAACCCGTGTGTCTCATTTGTGGAGCTAATGTGGCTGTAATTACAGAATTTAATCTAAGGCGGCACTATGAGACAAAACATCAGGTTAACCTGAATGCAATGCAGAAGATACAGAAAGCAGCATAATTAAATAAGAATCTGACACTTCAGCGGACGTTTTAACCCGTGCACAATCACAAAGTGATTTCAAGTGAAGCTGCTTTTATGGGAGACACAAATGCACCAGTGCACCTTGCCCCACTTTCCCTGTTGCCAAGTAATGTTAAACCAAGTCGTCACTACGGTGTTCCCAAATCCCACTTTGCTGATAAACTGGCGCACTGAGTTTGCACGGCGCTTTGGTGACTTTGAAGAACAAAAAGTCCGTCTACATGCGGCTCGAACCTTGTGCATGTTTGGTAGCACATATCTGTGTGAGAAGCTCTTCTCAGTGATAAAGACTAACAAAACAGCACACAGGAGTCGCCTCACTGATGAGCACCTGCAATCCATCCTGAGAATCTCCACAACACAGAACCTCACACCAAACAGAAACGAACCTGTGGCCAAAAAAAGATGCCAGGCGTCCAGCTCTAAAATGACATATGAGCAAAGACAACTGAATGATTTGATTTGTTATTGCTGAAAAGAACACATTTCATTTATATTTCTAGGTTTTGTTATGCAGCATGTTCATATTTGAATTTGTATCATTTTGACAGGATATATTTTTATGGAGAGCAAAATCTTTTGGGATATTTAAAATCTAAGTTTATTTTTTATATAAAATGACATAAGAGTAAAGAAATGTGAATGTTTGTTCTTTTAACGTTTACTTTATTTCTAACTTGTATAATTTAGACAGGATAAATTTTTATGGAGAGCAAAATATTATAAGTTGTTTAAGGTTTGAGTTGATTTATTCGAATAATATTCCTGTCTGTTTTACCATTCCTACCAAAGATATTTCTGTCGACTAAATAAAAATTCCTTCTATTTAAAATTTAAATAGAACTTGAACAAATACGATAGTTCATAATATCCACGCAGACTTGCGTAAGAGCGGAGTTATCCGTTTTAACAAGCAGCGTATTGCACTGATCCGAAATAGCTGTGTGTGTATATATGTAGATATGTATGTATATGTATATATATGTTTATATATGTGTGTGTGTATGT